>NW_012152618.1:7371156-7417798 GCF_000956105.1 Propithecus coquereli | reverse complement strand
GTGTATTTCTATCACCAAGATAACCAAACCAGTATTTGTATTTTTCTATATTCTTATTTGTGTGTCTGCGTACACATATCCACACAAAGCTGAGAAAATGGATCTAAAAGATGATCTATTATTACAAGGAGAATTCACCTGTTTCTTTAAACAGTGAGCCCACAGCTCGGCAGAGACCTGAAGAGTGAAGGATCCTGATTCCTTGAACATTAGCACCTGACTCTCTAACTCAACTCCTGCCGTATTTCTTGGGAGATTTTAAAACTACCATAATTCTGAAATTGATGGGTATAACGAATAGATGAGTATAAGTTCAGGTTATCTGTAAGAATAGTAATGTAATACAAAAATTTTTGTGGTGTGTATTTGTAATAAAGTTATGGGTACTGCTAATAAACAAAAAATGTGAGAGACCTGAAGAAAATTTGAAAATGTTAATGAAATATAAGGCAACACTTGCATAAATGGATTCAAAATTATAAAGATGTCAATTCTCCCTAAGTTAATCTGTACACTCAAAGTGCTAACTCTTTGGGGGGATAAGAAGAGACTGTTATAAAATGATTCAAAATACAAGTTGAATAATAAACATGTGAGAATATAGTTCCATGGATTCTGCATTCATGAATTCAAACAAACACGGATCAAAAATATTTTTTAAAAAACTGTATCCAGACTGGACACAGTGGCTCACACCTGTAATTCTAACATTATGGGAGGCCAAGGCAGGAGGACTGCTTGAGGCCAGGAATTTGAGGTTGCAGTGAGCTATGATGATGCCACTACACTCTAGCCTGAGTGAGACTGTCTCATTTAGACAGAGAGACCGTCTCAAAAAAAAACCCCCCAAAACAACAACAAAAACTGCATCTGTACTGAACATGTATAGGCTTTTTTTTTCATGTCATTATTCCCTAAATGACAGTATAATAACTATTTACACAGCATTTACATTGTATTAAGTATTATAAGTAATTTAGAGATTATTTAAAATATATGGGAAGACTGCACAGATTACATGCAAATACCATGCCATTTTGTATCAGGAACTTGAGCATCCATGGATTTTGATATGCCAGGGAGGTCCTAGAACTAAATCCCCTCAGACACCAAGGGATGACTGTACTTAGGAAAAACCTGAAACAGAAGAATGAGACCAGTCCTACCAGTTATAAAATTATAGACTACAGTTAATTAAAACAGCTTGCTTTTGGACAGAAATACAAATATCAACCAAATAGGACACAGAGTCTAAATACGTGCCCAGATATACATCCAGTATAAATGTACATAAATTTCGTATTGAAAATGGCATTTTGAATCAGTGGGCAAAAAGAATGATTCAAAATCGCTGTGACAACTTGCTAATCATTTGTGTGAAAACAGGATTCTGGCATCCTTCTTTACTCTAAATGAATTATAGCTGGAGCAAAACTTCAAATATCAAAATATAATCAATTACTAGAAGAAAAACATGAGTGAATATTTTTAGAATCTGAAAGTGGATAAGGCCTTTTGAAGTCCTGGTCTTAGAGGAAAAAAACCTACATAAATTTGGCTTCATAACAAGTTAAAATTTACTGCACCATGAAAATAAATAAATGGATACATAAATGACAAAGAAAAACCACAGCAATACATATGAAGGGTTAATTTCCTAAATATATAATAAACTGCTACAAAATCATAATACAATGATAACCTAATAGAACAAAAGGCAAAAAGACATAACTAGGTAGTTTAACACTGCAGTCCCCAGCCCCCATGCCAAACACTAGTACCAGTCTGTGGCCTTTGGAAACCAGGCTGCACAGCAGGATGTGAGCAATAGGCAAGCCGGCGAAGCTTCATCTGTATTTACAGCCGCTCCCCATCGCTGGCATCATTGCCTGAGCTCCACCTCCAGTCAGATCAGCGGGGCATTAGATTCTCTTAAGAGCACAAGGAAACCCTACTGTAAACTGCAAATGCAAGGAAGGGATCTAGGTTGTGCGCTCCTTATGAGAATCTAATGCCTGATGATCTGAGGTGGAGCTGAGGTGGTGATGCTAGTGCTGGGGAGTGGCTGCAAATACAGATTAGCATGAGCAGAGGTTTGACTGCACAATCAATGTAATGTGCTTGAATCATCCTGAAACCATCCCCTGCCCTGGGTCTGTGGAAAAAGGTTGGGGACCACTGGTTTAACAGAAAAAGAAATACGAAGTTGCTCAACCTCTAAAAATTACAAACAAAAGCAGATGCTATTTTTTCACAGAAAAGATCACTAAATGAATAAATCTTATTACTAAGATTATTATTTAAAAAATGAATAAATTTTCATGAGCATTCACGGAAGCAGACATTTTCCTATACTGTTGGGGAGAATGTAAAATGGTACATATGCCCTTCCCAAGGAGCAGTTTGGCAATGTTTACCTAAATTTAAAATGTATAGCTTGGCACAGCAATTTCTAGAAACACATCCTATAGATATAGTCCCACAAGTAGGCAAAGATTTCATACACACAAACACACAGAATTTTTAAAGGATTTTTTTGTAATCACCAAAACCTGAAACAAAGTAATTGGAAAATGCAAGATTATGATATATCCGTTCACTGAGACTGAATACTATTCCATGACAGAAAAAAAAAAAAACCCAGTGAGGTACAGCTACAGGTGTTGATGTGAGATGTCTTAAAAATACTGAATTATTTATTAAGTGTCTAAAAACAAGAGGCAGAACTGTACATATATAATATAATCCAGCATCTGGGAGGAAATATGTACATGAAACTCTCACCAGTGGTTACCTCTGGTGAGTGGGATTGTTGGGGGCATGGATGAGGGTGAGGACTGTGGCTGTTCACTTCATACCCTTCTGCATGGATTTACGCTTCCATAATAAGCACACATTGCTTAACTACCTTCTCCCACACTCGGCAACCCATCCAAGCAGGTCTCTTCACGTGATACCTGTATTTCCACTTACTTCTGTGTCTTTGCTCAGGTCACGCTCTTCCTTTTTCCTTGTACATCTAAGTCTTGCCCATTCTTCAAGGACCAGCTCAAATGCCAACAATTTCACGAGAACTTTCTAGACTCCTTAAAATTACACTGCTCTCTTCCTTTTTGGTAGCCCCACTGTACACAGTTGCACATTTAACTATTAAAGAATTTATATTCATTGACTTTTTCCAATTTTTAAGCATCTTAATAGGAGAAAGCATGCCTAAATTTATTTTGTCTTCCCTATCCCCACATTGTAGTCAATGTGAGGCACAGCATTCAATACTTTCAAATATAGGATCATTTCCTCAGTATCTGTTTAATATTTTTTAAAAGCAGGACCTTGTCATTTAGTTCCTAGGTCTCATGGCCTACATTTTGTTTTCTTTATTTAGGGATGTGCAGATGGCATTAAATCTACTTTTTAGAGTAAATTCACATTTTGTACACCTGAAATTTTCCATTCACAGGAGTCCTAAGAAATTGAGAACTAATTTATTCACAATTCTGAGAGTAAGCAGAACACTTATTTAAATTAGCAAATAGCTTCCTACCTATCCTCCTCACATAAACAAAAAACAAACTAGGCTCTTCAAAGAATATTTCAGTAACAAGGATATAAGAATAAATACTGATTAAATAAGAGAAACAGGTAAAACATTGTAATATCAATCAATTTTATCCAGTGTAAGTTTTTAAGCTTTATTTTTACAAAACATGTCAGATTCCCTCATAACACAGCATTATCAATAAGCAAAATGTACATATACTGATTTTATACTACATGTCAAGTCCCAAATTCCCAATCCTAGGTAAGATACAAAGTTGTAAAATGCAAGTGCCAATAATTAAACTATAGGTAGTATTTAAATAAAAATAAGTGAGTTTTTAGCACTTAAGTGAAATAAGGCTTTAATCAAAAGAGATTTAATTTCACAGAGTGACTCTTTTCCCCAACAGTAATTAATTCAATCAAGTCTGCAATTCCAAGCTCCAGTGACAGTGTTATGGTTGAAGCAAACAAGGAAAGGTAATCAATGCTTAAGTGGTATATTTCTGTATGTACTATATTTCTGGACAATCTCTAACTGCATTCAATTTTTAGAACTTATTTTGGAGTCTAACAGAAACCAAAAAATTAGAAGAGCTCTCACTCCACTTTGAGGAATGCAACATAATTGTTCTGCCTAGGCACAAAGACATTACAACGCTGATGGTTAAAGACACTAATTGACTCACCAAAACCATACTTCTTCCAGCTACATCTGTGAAGGAATACACAAATTTTAACAAAAGAAAATTCTGTACTTGCAGTTTAAAAAGCAGACAGTTCCATGAAGAAGCAACCATTTAAATATCTGAGTATACACATTTAAGTTTTTACAACTTCATGCCTTAAGAGAAATTTTGATTTCAGAAGTATCATTTCATGGATCCAGCATCATATATTTACACAATACGTGTTGTGTACAATATAATATTGGAACCTGTAAATGGCACAAAATAACCATAATAATCACAAAATTTTATCAAATTCAAGTTTCCAGTAATCTTTAAAGAGACAAATTATAACTGTCTTTGCTCAGCTGAGATACCCAGTTACGGTTATCTAGAAAATCCTAAATGTAGTGAAAAAAATTAGTCTAAGGAAATCTGTAACTGATAATTTTCAACCTTTTAAATATGCATAGCTAAAAAGAAAACAAAAGGGCTGGTTTGGCACATGAGTAATTCAAGGAGTTTTACAACCCTGAGCCACTATTTGGAATCTACTTTAGGTTTTACATAATTTTCAGTCTTACTATCGCCATTTTCATTCAGGTAAAAGAAATGACCTTTTGAAATCATTGGCATCAACAATGGCACTTATGAACAAGAATCACAACTAGAAGCTAGGGGAAAAAAAAACGTATCTTAGCAAGCACAATTTCTCTCAAAGTATGAGGAATGTTATATAATAAATATACAATAGAAGCAATAGTTTAGAAACCTTAGGAAGCTCACATTTCTTTAGTTATTTTTGCTTTACTAAACAATCTGAAATAAGTATTATATTCACTTTTAAAAATTAAACAAGAAAAATGCAGCATAGAGCATTCTAGGAGTCGGAGAAGGTTCTGTCTTCCCTCTGCTTTGGGCACATTGTCCCACCTCTGTTCTTCACTTTGTTACAAAAAAACCAAATCTCTCCTCAGAGTAGTCTTACTTGAGAACACTGGGTATATATGATTTTTTCTAATTTTCCATCCACCCAGACCCCGAAATCTAAATAACTACTTGAATGAAAACCTTTTTTCCATTTGATGAAGGCTGAGCCACTATACAACCTACACTGGAGGGGTGGTGGGCCGGGAGAGGGCAGCTAAAACTTGGCAGCTGCAGCCAGGTTCCTCACTGTATTCTGTTTTTTATTATTATCTTCATTTTTTAAAATATGACAACAACGTAAGTTCAAGCTGGAAACTCACACAATTCTAGAATATGTTGAAAAAAAATTTGTCACAGTCCTTAAGATTTGCAAGTAAATGCTCCCAAATCAAATACTATGAAGCTGCTAATTAGCGACTGAAAATTAGCCATTCAAATTATGTTGAAAATACTTGAATTATTTTTTCTGAAAGCTTCCTCTTGTATTCCATAACGATCGAAGTATCTGAGTCCATACACTAGCTAGTTTCAAGAAAGAGTTCTTTCGACAAAAATGCACCCTGAAACCAATGTTCCCAACGCCTTTCTTTTCCCCAAATTGTTCAATTACAGTTTTAAAGAGGGGGAAAGTATATGAGGCAGGGTGTTTTATGTGGCACTTTAAGAAACCTAACATTTTAGTGAACTGGGAAACTTTTCACAACATACTTATACTATGTATTTATAGATATTATGACTGTGTCACATAATATATACTGTGAGAAAATGTATTTTGACTCAAAGGATAAAACCGAAATACTATAGTGTGAGCATACATTCAGTAGAGAATTAGCATAATTTAAAAGGATAGCATACTATAGGTTTTAATAATTCTAATATTTTTGTTATTTGGGCTTAATCTTAAAATTTTTTGTCTTTTTGATTTTGCATTTCTAAGAGGGCACTTTTTATTTTTAAGCTGTGTTTGAGTCTATAAAGAATATGCTAATGCAACTTAATATAAATATAAATAATATATAAGCAATATATATGTACACATATAAACAAAACGAAACAATCAGACCACTGACGTTGTACTTTCGGGATTCACACGGATAAGTCTAGATGCATTCCTCAGGTCTTGGAGTTGCTTTGCAGGTTTCCCCACACCTTCTTCAAACCTTTTCTCCACCACAGGGAGGACTGTTTCATATAGAAAGGATGCATTCTGTCTGATAAAAGCCTTCTTCTCCGGATCCTGCTCACATCGAAGACTATAATCCACATGCTGAACAGCAACCAAAATGATTTCCACCAGGCTCTCCAAAAGTACCATGTGCAGCTCTGGGAAATACAGCTTCAGTGCCTCTTCCAAGAAGCCCATGGTCTGTTTGGTGAAAGCAACCACTGTGTAACTTAGGTTCACCCAGCAGTCATCCCCTGTGTATTGCTCAAAGTTACTTACCCCACAACTTTTCATCTCTTCTTTGAGCTTACCTAGGGCTTCGGGAGTCATCAAGTTCATCCTCCTCCACATCTCTTCGGAGTTGCGATGTTTAGTGGCTTCAATGATGATTTCTTTGTAACTGTGCAAGGCCCCTTGGATGTCTTTCACCAGAAGGGCATGGATGATGAAGGTGAGGTCTAGTCCGATATCGCCCAGTTGCTGGCAATGCTCCTTAGCCACTTTCACGCACTCGGCTGCTGTAGAAAGGCTCTCCTTACTGTCAAACACCTGCTTGCTAAAAGCATCCACGAACATGCCCATGGCTGATCTTGCCCAGACGACAAAGGCGGAGTAGCAGCCACTGTCAGTGCCTGCAAAATCTATCTCAAATTCTCTTGCAGTTTCAAGAAGGCTGGTAAAGAAGACATGGCAGAGTTTATGAATATAGAGTAAAGTGGCACCTTCAATGCGAAGCTGACGTATTGCAGTATGCACAGCTGCTGCTCTGTTTCTCAAAAACAATTCACAAGCTTTTGTGCACTGGCCGAGCCGGATTAGTTGAGAAACTGCCCTGCGAGTAGCCTTGGGACCACCTCTCAGGGAACGATCTGGGGAGAGTTCAAACACTAGCACCTTAGTGAGCTGTCGAACACGCTCATCTACTTTGGCCCTTAGCTCTTTCACAGGAGGTGGACTGGGCTTATCTTCCAGGTAATGGTTCAATTTATCCAGTAGGTCAACAGCCCCTTCAAAGTCCCTCTGGGCAATACAGACATCCAGGTCTTCAGGTAACTCTTGGATCCATTCCATGGAGAGGTCCACCTTCTCTTCCTCTACCTCAGGAACAGCTGGTTCTTCTTCTTCTTCATCCTCAAACGGGTTACTGGTCTTGGAAGTCACTTGGGGTGGCCCTCGAGGGGCAGCTGCCTCTTCCTGCTCCCTTCGTCTTTTTTCACTGAGGGCTCTCTTGGTTTTGTATAGCACTTCCAGCCACTCTCGTTTGATTTTAGCATTTTCTGCCTGAAAAATTCGGCTCTCGGGGAACATCAGCAGTTTGAACATGTCCTTCATGGGTGGGTTGTCCTTGACATTGACTACGGCCAAATCATCTAGGGGATAGAGAGCGTTGTAGCGATACATCCCCCGCCTCTGCGGCAGCCAGGTGGCCACTAACAAACAGTCGTTCATGAGAAAGCCGTGCACCCGCTGCAGTTGGGCCATGTGGTCCGCCTCGTATTCCACCAGGTCCCCGTTGTACACCAGGTATTGTCCCGGCGTCTCCAGCAGGTGCCTGCAGCCTTCCACCTTCTCAAGCAGGGTGGTGAGAGTGCGCTGCTTGCCTTCCTCGCCCGGACCGGAACTGTCGCGGGAGGCGCCCCCAGGGGTGGGAAAAAAGCCAGTCTGGCCTCGGAGGTGGTCTCGGCCCCCGGCACTGCCACCTCCCTCCTCCCCTCCAGAGGCGGCAGCGGCCCCGGCGGCGGCGGCGGCGGCGGCGGCGGGCAGCAGGGTAAGCGGGATGCTCTCCAGGCTGCTCTTCTGCTCGGTCAGCAGATGACTGAGCTGGTACATCTCGCTCTCCAGGTAGGAGATCTCGCGGGCCGTCTCTATGAACTGCCGGTAGTTCTGGTAGACGTTGCGCTTCAGGTTCTGCGCCGTCTCCTCCGCCAGCGCCTGGATGCGCTGCCGGTGCTCCTGCAGGTCCCGGTCCCCGTCCGACTGCTGCGAGAGCTGCTTCACGTACAGCCGCGCCTCAAAGCCGCCCGACTCCAGTTGCCGCCGCAGGCGGCTCGCCCCACTGTCTGACATCGCCATCACCATTTCCGTCCGGGTCTCACGCAGTCACTGTCACTATCACCGCCGCTGTGGAGACCCACCCAAGCCCCGCTGAGCTCCTGGGCTGAGGAAGTAGGATTGGAGCGAGACTAGTACGCCTGCGCCCGGTTCTGAACTTGAGACACTGCGCCTGCGCAAGGAGGCGAGCGAGACAGTGCGCCTGCGCAAGAAGATCGGGGGCTCAGGGCGCAAGCGCCGGGGGAGAGACTGCGGAAGTGAGTGACGGGCGAGCCAGGGAGGTGTAGCTACTGCGCATGGGCTGGGCGTGTAACCGGGGTTTGAAGTTACCGGCAAGGGGTGAAGGCTATAACTAGCTTCCCGGAAGCTTCCTCGGCCCGATCTCGGGAACCCTGGTTCTACGCCCTCCAGGAGGCGTCATCAACACTTGCTTTTCTTAAGTCCCAGAATCTTGGCTTCGGCGTTTAGGTTAACCTCAGTTCTCGTTTTCATTCTCAAACCAGTTTTCCTCAGCTCTCGCGAGATTGGCGGGCCGACCCGAGAGCAGCGCGGAACCGGTATCTCCTAGGAGTTCTACCCGGCACTCAGCGCCTTCGCTGCGTGGGATTGCGGCCTGACCCGGAGCCAGCCTAACGCCGACGGACCCCGCCTGAGATCCTAGCAGCGATGGATGAGGACCTGGTTTTGGCACTGCGGCTTCAGGAGGAGTGGAATTTGCAAGTCGCGGAGCGCGATGGGGCCCAGGAGCCCCTGTCACTGGTGGATGCGTCCTGGGAGTTGGTGGACCCCACCCCGGATTTGCAGGCCCTGTTTCTGCAGTTTAACGACCGGTTCTTCTGGGGCCAGCTGGAGGCCGTCGAGGTGAAGTGGAGCAGCCGCATGACCCTGTGAGTTCGACCCTCTGGGGAAGGAGGCAGCTCTTCCGCAGCCTCCGGGTTTCTCTTCTTTCCCGACTAACGATCTCCGGGGGGAGTGGGAGGCCGTTAAATGACAGGGTCTGGTTTTGGATCTGGCAGCTCCTCTCTTGGCGTGTTTCTCCCTTCCTTACCCTGTTTCTCTCCCGCTCAAACAGCTAAGAAAGGTGTGTGGCTTACACCGCTACGGTTGGACTGGAAAGGAGTTTAATGAAAAAAAAGGATTTTCTTTGAACCTCGCCTCACTTGAAAGTAACAAGTTTCTGATTTGTTTTATGGTCTTGCTCCAGGACCAAGCAACCAAATCTGCCCCTAAGAAAGAGTGCTGAGGCTGCGGAGAAACCTCCACGGAATATGTGTTGTGCTATTCTGGTTAGGAAACGACTACTTAGTAGTGAGCTTGTGTGTTGGAATGGGGAAAGGATCCTCAGTGATGTCTCTAAAAGGATCTCTTTTCTATACACTAAGTTTGGGAAATCCCATGTGAACTGATAATCCACTTCCGCGCACGGCAGAGTTAACAAGTTTAAAATGAAGTTATATGCCAGCATGCTTGTTTTTTAACTGATATAAAACAACCTACAGTGAAACTGATTAAGGTATGATATAGAGTTGTGTTTAAAGTACAAATCTCCTTTATATAGGCTTCCATTATAATTTTGGAGATGTGCTACTGGAGATCAGCTTGTTAACTATCCCAAGCTGATTATAGCTTGTGGGGCGGAGACTGGGAGTAGCAGAATGGGATTGTCTTCTTGGAGCTGTTGCAGCCTGGCGAGGGTAAGGGAAGCCACTACTGTTCACTAATTGGGTGAAATGCAAATATCTGCTAACCAACAGGGTATACTTTGAAGAAAGCAATCTGCCAGTGAAGCTCTCTTATCATAAACTGCCCACGAATGTATACGGATTTACTCTTCCATCCCTGTTTCCCTTTTGTGTATATTTGGTAAATGTAACACACTTTTGTGGTGGTTGTTTTCCAGGTGTGCTGGGATATGCATCTATGAAGGGAGAGGTGGAATGTGTTCCATCCGTCTCAGTGAACCCCTTTTAAAGTTGAGACCAAGAAAGGATCTTGTAGAGGTATTCTTTGCATAAACCTGCTTCTTAGCTCAGTAGTTTGCTAATGCTTATCATTGATTTTGACTGCTGTGAATTAGCCTATGTGTTTAAAAATAAAAATCACTTTGCCTTCAGTGGAAACTTGAATTGTGGGGCAAATAGTAATGAAGACGCTGTGTTTTGATAGTGCTTCATAGTTACAGGTCTGTTCTCTCTTTCGATCTTTACAATAGCCATGTTTATGTTCAATGTGTGCTGTTATTTTCATTTTTTTGAGACAGGGTGTCATTCTATGGGTAGAGTATCATGGCAACAGCATAGCTCATTGCAACCTCAGCTACCTGCCAGGGATGGGAAAACTGCAGCCTGCGGATTTCAAGATTGTTCTTTTTTAAGCACCAAAGGAGGCATGAAAAGCTTCATCTTTCTCTGCTGCACCCCTTTTAATAAAAGGATTTGTTCTGTAAAATTTGAATTCAGTCAAAAGGCCATACTTAAGGACCTAAAAGGCCACAGGTTCCCCATCCCAGATCCTCCTGCCTCAGCCTCCCTAGTAGCTGGAACTACAGGCACATGCCATCATGCCCAGCTATTTTCTATTTTTGTAGAGACAGGGTCTCGCTGTGTTGCTTAGTCTGGTCTTGAACTCCTGGCCTCAAGTGAGGCTCCCACCTCGGCCTCCCAAAGTGCTAGGATTATAGGCATGAGTCACTGCACTGGCCTATTTTCATTTTTATGAATGAGGAAATTGAGATTCAAAGAGGTTAAGTAACTGGCTTAAGTTACGTATTTAGAAGCAGAGAAAAACTTAGGATTTGAGTCTTCCTGTTGAGACACACAAATTTAGATTCTCCTCTGTTCTACTGCCACACTGCTGTCCTCCCAGGATACCTAGCTGAGCTGGCAGCACAAACCAGCCTGAGGGCGTACTTCATTATCTAAAGCTGGTCATTCCTGCTGGCAAAATAGAGAGAAGTGGGAACTCCCAGTTTACCTTAAATTGGATTTAGTAGATGCCTGTAATTCCCCAAAATACACCCAGGGTGGCTTGTCCTGCCTCAATTATATCACTTGAAAAATCACAAAAGAGCATGGGTTGGTAGAGATTCTCTACATGGGGTGGGAAATATGTTAAAACATGCTTGAAAGTATGAGGGATGCTGTTTTTAAGGATAAAGGTAATGAGTTTTACAATGATGGTGAATATATTAATATTTGACACTACTGAACTATACACAGAAAAATAGTTAAGGTGGTAAATTTTATGTTAATGTGTTTTTTACCACAATTTAAAAAAAAATTGCTACTAAATGTAAAATGGTGCAATAAAAATACTTGATAATTGAAAAAGAAAGAACAAAGGCCAGAGGACAGACATAAAGAGAAAGGCATAAATACAATATCAGTAATTAAATGTAAGTGGACTAAATACTCCATTAAAGACATGGAATGACATACTAGATTAAAAGAGACATGCTTACAGTAAAGACACATAATTTAAATTTAAAAGGATGGAAAAAAATGTATCGTCTAAACACTTAACAACAGAAAGCTGTTGTGGCTATACAGGTTGGGTATCCCTTATCCGAAGTGCTTAGAACCAGAAGTGTTTTGGGTTTGGGATTTTTTTGGCTTTTGGAATATTTGCATTATACTTACTGGTTTAACATCCCTAATCCAAATATCCAAAATCCTAAATGCTTTAGTGAGCATTTCTTTGGAACATGATCTTTGAGTGTAATGTAGGTATTAAAAAAGTTTTGGATTTTGGAGCATTTCAGATTTTGGATTTTCAGATTAGAGATGCTCAACCAGTATTAGTATCAGTCTAAAGACTTCAAGGGAAGAAGTTTTACTAGAAGAAAAGTAGGACATTTTATAACAATAAAATCTATTAAACAATACATAATGACCCTAAAAGTAATAATATAGCTTTAAATTTTATAAGGCATAAATGAGCAAAAGCAAAAAGAAATAATCTACATTCATAGTTGCAGAAGTTAACACAACCCTCTTAGAAACTTGATGAGTAAGCAGAAAAAAATAGTGTACATAAAAAAAATTGAACATGGTTAACAAAATGAGCCTTATAAGGAACCCTAATTGGAATGGTAGTTGCTTAATGAATATGTATCACATAAGTGATAAAAAACATGAACAAATTTTTTTTAAGTCAGTGGAAGAAGAATGGGAAATGTGTGGTAATGGTATCAAGTGAGTATTTCCTCTGGTCTGTATTTAAAGTACAGTCATATCACAGAATGATGTTCTGGTCAACAATGGACCTCATATACAAGAATGGTCCCATAAGATTATAATACTGTATTTTTACTGTACCTTTTCTATATGTTTAGATGTACAAATACTTACCATGTATTACAGTTGTCTGCAGTATCCAGTACAGTGACATCCTGTACAGGTTTGTGGCCTAAGAGCAATAGGCCAGGTAGCCTAGGTGTGTAACAGGCTATTATGCCATCTAGGTTTGTATAAGTACACTGTTGATGTTTGCTAAAGATGAAATCACCTAACGATGCATTTCTAAGAACATATGCCTGTTGTTAAGCAACGCATGAGTGTAGTTAACTGAATCATAAGGAAAAGGAAAAGACTTTATCTGGTTGAGGAGGTCAAGAAAAGCTTTATAAATATGGATTTTATTACTGCCACCATCACCACTCCTGCTCACTCTTTATTGAGCACCTAGTGTGTGCCAGACTTTGGACTACATTAATTGTGCTTTACCACAGCCCTGCAAATTAGGATATCCCATTTTAGGGAGGAGGAACAAGTTGTAACTTGTCCCAGGTGGCATGTGTATGACCCTGGGCTTAGGGCTTTGGGCTCTACTTTCCTGACTCTAAGCTCCTTACCCCTCAGCCTCATCGCTACTACTTTGTAACTGTTAATACTGATAATTAAAACGTAGAGAGGTGAGCCTTAAAGGACAGAATGGACTCTTGACAAGTAGAGACAGTAGAGCTACTCTTGGCAGAAGGAATGGGAATAATGTGAACAAAAGTGAGGTCAGAAAATGTGTGGCATATTTAGGACTAGAAGTAGTTGTTTTTTTTTTTTTTTTTGAGACAGAGTCTCACTCTGTTGCCTGGGCTAGAGTGCCGTGGCATCAGCCTAGCTCACAGCAACCTCAAACTCCTGGGCTCAAGCGATCCTCCTGCCTCAGCCTCCCGAGTAGCTGGGACTACAGGCATGCGCCACCATGCCCGGCTAATTTTTTCTATATAGATTTTTAGTTGTCCAAGTAATTTCTTTCTATTTTTAGTAGAGACGGGGTCTCGCTCTTGCTCAGGCTGGTCTCGAACTCCTGAGCTCAAAAGATCCACCCGCCTTGGCCTCCCAGAGTGCTAGGATTACAGGCGTGAGCCACCGCGCCCGGCCCATAGAAGGAGTTGTTTTTGACCAGCTAGAACAGTAATGGGGAACAGGTGTGTTAAGTCCATGCTATATAGATCCTTTGAATCAAGCCTAAATGTGGAAAATGGTAGAGATATAAAAATAGAAGTAAATGTTCAGTATGGTGCCACATACCATTTTCAAGATGTGTTTAATGTTTAATTAAATTGAACCAAAAATCAGGAGCCTAAATTTGTTTCTCCTTTGTCAGAATAGCTATTTATCATTACTGTATTTTAGAATGTTGGGAAACTTTGGAAATGTAGAATAGTCTTTTTTGAGTTTGAGTTTTCTTTACCAAGTGGCATTTACTTGAAAAAGTTCCTTTTAAGAGGTTCCATTGATAATTTAAAAAGGGACATTCTCATAATGACCAGGTTAAAATGTTTGATTCTCCCATTTTTCTGTTTACAATTTTATAAGACTAAAATTCATTAATGCCAGTCTAGTTCTTCCAATGGAAATTACTTTTTAAAATTATAGATGATTATGAAAAAGGTATACTTTTGAAGATCTTTATGATTTTCCTTAAAAAATGTATTCATATTTTTTAGAACAAAAAATCCCAGCAACCCTGAATTCTTTTGTTAATTTTGCACATAAACTTCTCCATCCTTGGTGTGGAAATGACCAATAGGTTTTATTGTTTGTTTGCTTTAAAATTTTACATGATTGATTCAAAACCCCAAAACCATAGAAAGCTGTATACAAAGGAATCTTGTTCTGTGCCTTTCCCTCTCTGTCCTGAACTTCCCCACCTTTAGAAACTGTTAATAGTTTATTTATTCTTTCATTGTCTGTTTTGCAAATATTTGTATCTACTTTTATCCACCCTCACCACACAACATACTTCTTACACAAAATACTGTATGCACTCTTCTATACTTTGTCATTAAAACAATATACTCTGTAGCTTTCTCCAAACTATCCACAGAGATCTTTTTCATTCTTTTGCATGGCGGCATAGAATTCCGTTTTGTAGATATACTATAGTACATTCATCCAGGCTCCTATTCCTGAATGCTTGAGTTACTTCTAATCTTTTGCCATTGTAAACAGTGCCACAGTGAATACACCTTGTACATATGACCGTTGATGCTAATCTTTTCTTAAAAATAATTTTACTCTGTTTTTTTAATCTATCCAAGATAGTACTTCAAAATCATTCATTTGCAGTTTTTCCTGCATTTTTTTCTTTTTTTTTGTCTAATGGGTGAAAGCAACTCTTTTTTTTTTTCCTTCTTTGAGACAAGAGTCTTGTTCTGTTGTGCAGGCTGGAGTACAGTGGCATGATCATAGCTCACTGTAACCTTGAACTCCTGGACTACAGGCGAGCACCACCACACCTGGCTATTTATTTATTTGTGGAGATGGGGTCTTGCTATGTTGCCCGAGCTGGTCTATAACTCCTGGTGTCAAGTAATCCTTCTGCCTTGGCCTCCTAAAGTGCTGGGATTGCAGGCGTGAGCCACTGCACCTGGCCCATGCTAGTCTCGGTATTGCTGGCTCAAAGGACAAATTGGATTTGTAATTTTGTTAGATGCTACCAAATTCTCCACCATGGGGATTGTACCATTCTGCACTCCCACCAGGAATATATGGGAATGTTTGTTATTCCTTTACTAACAGTGTCAAACTTTAGAAGTTTTACCAACCTTGTAAGCAAAAAATGATATTTTAGTGTAGTATTAATTTGCATTTCTCTTTTTATAAATGAGGTTGAGCATTTTTTTCATATGCTTACAGGTTATACTTCTTTTTCTGTGAACTCCATGACCTTTGCCCACTTTAAAATTGGGCTGTTTGTCATTTCCCTGTTGACATTAGGAGCTCTTTATATAATAGGAATTAACAGTCAGTGATATGAATTCCACATATATTTTTCTGACTTTGTCTTTTCTTTTTTTTTTTAGACAGAGTCTCACTGTGTTGCCCGGGCTAGAGTGCCATGGCATCATCCTAGCTCACAGCAACCTCAAACTCCTGGGCTCAAGCAATCCTCCTGCCTCAGCCTCCCGAGTAGCTGGGACTACAGGCATGCGCCACCATGCCCGGCTAATTTTTTCTATATATTTTCAGTTGTCCGATTAATTTCTTTCTATTTTTGGTAGAGACGGGGTCTCGCTCTTGCTCAGGCTGGTTTCGAACTCCTGAGCTCAAACAATCCGCCCGCCTCGGCCTCCCAGAGTGCTAGGATTACAGGCGTGAGCCACTGCGCCCAGCCTTTGTCTTTTCATTTATGGTGTTTTTTCCCCCATCAGAATTTTACAGTTTTTATGAAGTTGAATTTATTGATCTTTTCTTCTGGATTTTGATTCATAGTTTAAAAGGCTTCCTAGAACAAGGAGTTCTTAACCTGGGATCTACAGAGTTTCAGATATTATATAGGTTGATTATTGCTTATCCGAAATGCTTACAACCAGAAGTGTTTTGGATTTTGGATTTTTTCAGATTTTGGAATATTTGCATTATACTTACTGGTGGAGCATCCCAAATCTGAAATGCTCCAGTGAGCATTTCCTTTGGGTGTCACATTGGCATTCAGAAAGTTTCGGATTTTGGATTTCTGGATTTGGGATGCTCAGCCTGTGTGCAAAGTTCTATCAATGTGTGCCTATTAATTTTTCTAGAAAAATAGTTCACGACTTCCCTGAGTTTCTGAAAGAAGCTGGTGATCCAAAAAAGACCTCAAATAGAGTAACAGAATGTATTTTTATTTTCAAAAATGCCATCACAAATTAATTTGATTATTTTCTATTTCAGACCCTCTTGCATGAAATGATACATGCCTATTTGTTTGTCACTAATAATGACAAAGACCGGGAAGGGCATGGTCCAGAGTTTCTTAAACATATGCATCGCATCAACCGCCTGACTGGAGCCAATATCACGGTATATAAAGACACACACATTTATGATATTTAGTAGTTATTTAATCAGTAACTCCTGAGATTTAATTAAAAATAGAGAATTAGGTGGAAACAAGTATTATCTTTGAGGACTTCCAGCAGCAAACAAGAGGCCTACAGAAGTTAATTGGCATGTCTAGGAGCACATAGTCATGATGGCAGAGCCAGTGATGTCCCCGAGGCCTCTGACCTCTTCTAGGTCAACATTTGTGCATAGTTAATTCAGGCGTGCTGTACCTCTCTTCTGGACTCCTACAGTGATCTCTTAACTTTGTTTCCTTATTACAGTCTCCTCCATCCTATGTCCTGCTACCATTTCAGATGTCATGCCCTCATCAGAAGTTGTCTTTGATTCATATCTCTGCATAGTATATTGTAGGAGGTGGCAAAGCCTGGGGTTTCATAAGTGTGAGGTGACAGATTCAAATCCTGGCTCCACTGATTAACCTTGTGATGTACTTAACTTTTCTACACCTCATTTTACTCCCATGCAAGTGGGCGTAATAACAATACCTGTCTGTTTGATCCTTGTGAAGAGGAAGGATTGAAGGAGAAAGCACATGCGAAACATTTTAGCAGTTTGAGCACTAATTAAATATTAGTTGTTTTTATCATTGTTGTATTCATTTTATCAAATAACCTTATTGTTCCTTTTTTCTTACCTCCGACTCCCCTGCTCGTGGCCTGTTTCTCTTTAACTGAACTTTTACCTCCCTGCTTTTCCCTGTTTCCCTTCCCTAAAGTGTGCCGCTTCCTCTGTTCTATATCAGAATGCTCTCCATCTCTCCAGTGGGATATGACTTCTCCCTCCTTTGAATCCTCTAAGCAGATATTTAAGCCTTTATAATTTTGTATTCTACTTTCATACCTTTGAACACAAGATGGCTCTTACTCATCTTTATATACATCTACATAAGATGTATAATGTAGTGTCCTTACATGGTCTTAACAAATACTGGATTGAATTGAACTGAATAGAATATTAATTCCTACATAGATTAAATTCTTTGGTATGTTTGTTTCCTTCTTTCAAAAGTCAGTAAAGGCCAGTGTGATGGAAAATGAAAAAAGGCTCACCCTGCATGTATTATTCTTTTCTGACTATCAGTTTTACTTTTCTAAAGATGTCATTTAATTATTGGATATAGAGTTACTTCAACATCAGGAGAGTGGCTAGCATTTTATTTTATTATTATTTTTTTAGAGATGTGGTCTCACCATGTTGCCCAGGCTGGACGCGAGCTCCTGGGCTCAAGCGATCTTCCCACTTCAGCCTTTGGAATAGCTGAGATTACAGGCGTGTGCCACTGTGCCTGGTTTAGCATTTTTTTGAAAATCAGACATAAAATCCAGAGAATTACTAAGCAAGAGAATTACGGAGTTGCTAGCATAAAGTACATTTAGTTTCTTCACTAGAACTTACACTTTAAGCAGAACCCTGGTATACTTCCCGTTGTTCTGTTGGAAGAGGATCTATTCTTTTATCTTGGATATCTGTGTGTTTTTATTTAGGAGAGGTTTTATAGAGTGAACATCCCTTGCTTTTATAGGTTACATCCTGCTATAACGAACTCCACAGGGTAGCTACTTTCACATGGTAGAGCAATTTTATTTTAGTGACTACATTGTTAAAAGCCACATTCCCAGGCTGAGGAATTACAGGAATTAGGCACAAAACAGATCCAATTCTCTATCTTTTTTGTTAATGAATTATTATTTTTCAGTCCAGGTCAGTTACCAGGTGTTACCAGCTAACACCAGTTACCAGTTACCAGCTAACCTCAAAGGGAGGTTAGCTATGCTGATGAATTAAGTGAAGAGTTCTGAACATGATAGAGAGGGCAGGGTTTCATATATCTCTTTGCCCCAGAACCTACGTCTGTCAGTCCCTTCTGTATCTAATATAATAATGTGCATTATTTGCATGCTTGCCAAGTTATAGAAATTTGTTGCTTATGATGGAGAGATGGTATAAAACCATTAGCATTCTTTCCCACAAGGGGAATTTATTAGAAAGTTAAATGCCTTTGGTAAAAAAAAAAGTCTCATATACAGATGTACAGATGCTCCTTATTCTGATACAAGAGATGATGTCCACCAAGAAGGCAACAGGAAAAAGTGAGTGTAGTCATTGAGAAGTAGCAACTTTTCCGTGGTGCTCTGCAGTCCCCAGCGCCACTGTGCTGGGAGAGCCAACCATCTTTTCAGTCAGAACTTTCCCCTTGTCTATTTTTTGCTTAGGTTCTTAGGTTTATCGAGAGCGTGGGGGAAAAAATAAAAGCATCCTGCTTAAGGATTGAAAAGTATGTTTACAGAGAATTTTATCTGGTGCAATGAACGATGCTTTCGTCCACTCAATCCGCAAACACTTACTGAACACCTTCCCTGTGCCATGCACTGTATTAGCCACTAGGTACACAAAAATGAAAACATTTGAATCCTGGAGAACTTCTCATTCTGGTATGAGAAACACACTTAAAAACATATAAAATGTTAGGCGATAAGGCTTATTACATACAGAGGCAGGAACAAAGAGCTTCGAGAATGCAGAGAGCGAGCTTAGAGGCTTCCCTGGGTAAGATGCTTGTGTTGCAGTTTAATCCTTCAGAACCCTTTGATATTGGTACTTACAGGGGAAATTTTAATTTAGCAGTGGGAATGATTCTTATTATGGTGTTACATAAAATCTTTGTCCTAATTTTTGATCTTTATAAAATTTGGTTTTTGAAACTTACAGCATTCATAGAGGACTTTTTAAGTTTTGTTTTTTAAAAATTTTTTTAGCCTTCTAATTTCATATGCCTCTGTCTTTACACAGTTTAGGACAGTGGTCCCCAACCTTTTTGGCACCAGGGAACGTGGGACCGTTTTCTTGGTAGATAATTTTTCCACAGACTGGGGAGAAGGGGGATGGTTTCGGGATGATTCAAGTGCATTACATTTATTGTGCACTTTATTTCTGTTATTATTACATTGTAATAGATAATGAAAAAATTATACAGCTCACCCTAGATTGGGGACCCCTGGTTTAGGAAGTATTAAATTAACTCCTATTTCCCATTAAAATGAACTTTTGAACAGAAACTAAATATAGTTGCTGTCTTTCTTAAAATAGAACTTTTCAGAAAGTTCTGGGAAAGTTTCAAGAATTTTTTTTAAAGGCTACTTAAAATTAATTAATGAAGGCTAAAAATTCTCTGTCAACCTAGGTATACCATACTTTTCATGATGAGGTGGATGAGTATCGGCGACATTGGTGGCGCTGCAATGGGCCGTGTCAGCACAAACAACCGTATTATGGCTACGTCAAACGCGCTACTAACAGGGCACCCTCTGCTAATGACTACTGGTGGGCTGAGCACCAGAAAACCTGTGGAGGCACGTATATAAAAATCAAGGAACCAGAGAACTACTCAAAAAAAGGCAAAAGAAAGACAAAACCAGGAAAGCACCCAGTGTCAGCAGTAGAGAATAAAGGTACCTTCATGTATATTCTTTTAACCTTTCCATGACCGTAGCTACAATGTCCAGACAATACTATCCTTTAGAGAATTGGTATTAACATAAGCTTAAGGGTTGTTTCTAGTGTAGAACTTTTCAATTGTAGACTTGAGGAAAAAAATCCCATTTTCCATGAAATGAAAGGAAAATATACTTTGCTCTATATAGAAGTGAGTAAAAGTAGGAATAGTTTCCACTGATAATATTTGAGGTAAAGTGCTTTTCCCTATCTTGACTCACTGAGTTATTAGGAAACAGAAGGCAAAAAGTTTGTCAAAGTAAAAACAATATATCAAGTAACAATGCCCACAATGTAAGTCCTAAGTACACCCCTTCCTATCAGTGGGATTCTATCTAAGTGACTTCTATTGATGAGTGTACTTTCATTGGGAGAAGAATGGGAAAAGGATAGGACATATATTTGCCAGCATTTCATCTTCAAGATTTATCCCTTTGCTAGGAAGTTCAGTTACTACCTTTTAGGTGGTAGCCAGGCTCCTGAAGTTGATGCTTCTTCCCTTGGAAAGTTGTTGATTTGATGTGGCAGGACCCAGGAACATAGGATATAGTTCCCAAATCTGAAATGTTCAGTAAGTCAAGGAGCTACAGAAGAATTTATGTAGAGAGACTGTATCCTCATTGTTGTGAGTAGGAGGAACGATAAAAATGAGGCAGATTTTTCCCTTCTAGAATTACACATAAAGGAAACTAAGAAATTTTCAAGGTAAATGTCACTTTGTTACTGATCTTTGGCATGACAGGATTCTTTATCTCGATATGAGAGAATTTTTTAATTCTTTATGTTCTGTCAATACCAGAGTTCTCACTTGTGAAGATTGTACTTCTCCCAATAATAGGTAATTATTGCATGGATCTGAGTTAGAATAAAATATTATTTCCTAATTTTGAGAAAATTATCCATTAATTTGATTTTTGTTACTGTATTTATTTTAAGGAAAAATCTTATTTGCTTCTTTTGCAGATAAACCTAACAGAGGTGAGGCACAGCTGTTAATCCCTTTTAGTGGGAAAGGATACATTCTAGGAGAAACAAGCAATTTACCGTCCTCTGGGAAATTGATCGGCTCACAGGCCATTAATAAAACCCAAGATCTTTTAAGTCAAGACCATTCAGCAAACGCTCTAAGACCTAATTCTAAAACTGAGGTGAAATTTGAACAGAATGGTTCAAGTAAAAAAACCTCTCATCTAGTCTCCCCCATTCTTAATACCAGTAAGCAAAATGTTTTAAGCAGCTATTTTCCTAGAGTATCAGCTGCCAACCAAAAGGCTTTCAGAAGTGTGAATGGATCTTCTCCAACGACAAGCTTAGCAGTTGGTGACATCACTAAAAATTCAGTTTCTTCCAGTTCTCAAAGAAGGGTCACATCTTCTAAGATATCCCTAAGAAATTCTTTAAAAACAGTGGAATCAACATCTGTGACTGCATCCCAGGAGGCGAGTGGGTCTGAAGATAAATTCCCAAGTAAACGACCCAGGCTAGAAGACAAGACTGTTTTTGACAATTTTTTTATCAAGAAAGAGCAAATACAAAGTGATGGTAACGATCCAAAGTGTAGTTCACGTCCTGTAACCACAACTCAGAATTCCAATAGTTCATGCAGTCAGAGCAAAATGGTTAATTGCCCGGTTTGTCAGAATGAAGTTTTGGAATCTCAAATTAATGAGCACTTGGATTTGTGCCTTGAAAGTGATAACATCGAAGTCAAAAGCTGAAAACATCTTTGAAAAATGAATGAGTCTCACATACTACCTGTGTTACCTCACTAATGGGCTATGTCAGCCATTCAGGAAGTTTTGGGTTAATGCTAAGATTTGTATGTTATAATCTAGGTCACACAACCAATACAAAATGTTTTATTTTATATATACATATGTAAGATTGTAATTAACAATATTTTATGTCTCAGGGTGCTACATTCACTCTTGCCTTACCTATACTGCAGCCCAGAGTTCGTTCTGCCTGTATATAGGTATAATTTTTAGGTACTTTTGTTCTTTCTTGTTCTTTAAGATTTTTAAATCTGTTAATCTTTTCTAAAAATATTCATGAGGAATCCTGTCAGGTATTTAGTTAAATTGAATATTTCTTTATTAGTAATATTAAAACTCATTCCCTGAACTGAATCTTCATAATGTCAGACATACTGGCCAAAAACACTAGAGTACAAAGTATATGAGTTGTTTTATTTTTCTGGTTTTTTGTTTTTGTTTTTTTTTGCAAAATCTTAACAGAAAATACATTTTCTGTATTTTAAAGAATTTTATTTCTCTGTTCTACTTTTACTAAACAGTGACAGCAGATTTTAGGTTAGATAAGGAATATAGTAAAATAAGTACATTTCTTTGGAATATTATTAGCAACAAATAGCCACTATAATTCCGTAGGCCAGATTTTATATTGAGTTTAGCTGTTTTCTTAAAATTTAGCAAAATGAGTGGTTAAAACTCAGTGCTAAGTAACTGGTATCTATAACATAAGAAAGTTGCCTAGTTATATAACAGTGGAAAATTATCTAGGAACAGTATATGAACCTTAAGCCAAAGTCGAAACCATTATAATAAATACCCTTTTTGCATTTAAAACGTATTTCTTTTTTAAACTGTTCTCTTCCATGTTACAGGGAAGGGACAATGGTGTTTTTATCAGGTTACTTTTTGTCTCGTGCCTGTACTTCCAGTATGTTGGCCATAGTCCCAAGACCTTAGTTGTTCACAGGTTTTTTTCTTTGTTGCAATATAGGTACACAGATTTTTAAGTATACAGCTGGACAGACTTTTACATAGTGTTCACCTGTGTACTGCCCAGATCAAGTCAGAGAACATTTCCATTGCCGCAGAAGGCCTTCCGTGGGCACCTGTTCCCAGTCCATACCCACCACCCTTACCACCCACAAAGGCCGCCACTATTCTCACCTCTATCTATCACCACAGATTAATTTGGTTTGTTTTTGAACTTCATAAAGTAGTATCTTTGTTGCTCTGTGTAGCAGAAATTCATTTTCATTACTCTGTAGTATTTGCATAAATATCCCAGAATTTTTTCATCCATTCTGTTATTAATGGACATTTGAATTATTTCCAAATTGGGGCTATTAAGAATAATGCTGCTAAGAAAGAACATTCTGGTAATTTCTGTTGGGTATATACCCAGGAGTGCAGTTGCTGGGTCACAGGGTGTGTTGAACCTTAGTAAATACTGCTGGTTTACACTCCTGCCAGCGGTGTATGAGCATTGCAGTTGTCACCATCCTCAACACTGTTACCCATCCTTTTCATTTTAGCCTGGTTGGATGTTCACAAGTTTTGATATTTCTTAAAGCATAAAGTTAAAAAATTATATTTAATAAATATTTATAGATAAATGGCTATTAAAATATGTGTATTATGTGGAATATATATGCAGTTACACTTTCTTAGAGCATCATTTTCTCTAATTTAACAAATTGTGTGTAATTAAATATTTTTTGAGCCCAAACCGTACGAAGTTCTGGAGCTATGAAATAACTAAGATAGTCCATGTCCTCGAGGAGCTTTAGACTAAGCCCAGTTGGGGAGTGCGACAAAAGCAGGTTAATCTCAGTATAGTTTGGTAATCGCTATGACACGGGCTTCTGCTGGGTGCTGTGGGAAAACTAGGAAGGATGAAAGTTCTTGGAGGAGACAACATCCAAATTGAGTCTAGGGTGAGTCAAGTTGGCCTGGTTAAGGAAAAGAAGGAACACAAAGGCATGGAAATGGACTAGGCGTGACTAGCATATTCTACCAGCGGCACTATAGAATGTTCCAAATGCACAGTGCATAAAATGAGAGGGGCATGACGGCAGAAGGAGAAAGACTGTAGATAGGACAGATCTAACCCGAGTTGTAAAATTTTGAGGGCAGGGACCGTATCTATTATGTTCTTCGCCTAGTGCCTGCTCATAAGCACCTATGGATTCAGGTGGGGCTTGGAAAGGCTGTCAAGCCAGTGGGACATGGTGAGAAGTGTTTTTGATGGGTTCTTCCTGGGGCAGCTTAGATGGGAGGAAGGGCAGTGGCAGGAAGAGGATGGGTTTGGAACACATAGGCGGTGGAGTCAGGGGTTGGTGTCAAGTTTCTGGGGGGGGATGATGAAAATATGTTAGCTGGCAAAATAGAAATTAATTTGAAATTAAGTCTTTTACTTCATCTGCGTTAAAAGCTTTTGAGAAAATTTGCACACCAAGATTTCTGCTACTCCCCCCAAATCTGAGTCATTTATATTGTATCAAAGAAATTGTTTTCCATTTTGCTTTTTTTAGATTTTTTCTTTTAAAGCAAACTTCTTTACAGAGCTAATAATTCTGGTTCAGCCTTTAAATGCTATTGTCCTTTATCATGGAGAGATGTATAGCTTCTATTTCTATAAAAACTCAGTGCTTTTTAAAGTCAGGCTTACGTATTACCTAGAAAACTTTTACTTTAGAAGATTTTGTTTTGCTTTTGTAGACTATAAATGCATATCCTAACTGGAAATTCTAAGGTGGATGGGAAAATACTGACAAAATTCATACAGTCCCATTGTACCAAAGCTCCAAGATGATATATGTTTTCAAAGCTTATAGGATTTTAAAATAAATTAAGCTTTGAAAAAATTATTATATAGAGTGTCAAAATGAAACAGTTGATGTTTATTCCTAAAAAAAACTAGCTGGGACCCTGTGCCTGTGGCACATGTAGTATTTTAGTTCTTTTTGTGGTTTGTTAATCCTGGTACTACTTAATCCTGAACCAATGGCTTCCTTTTATTCTGTCTCAATTTTTTTGTCCTTGAGGCTACTGTTGCCTTTTTAGCAATTTGTTGTAGTTGTTATGACATATGACATAACAGTCATATGCTGTTGTGACCATCAGCGTATCCACCAAGTAAAGTGAAACTTAAATGTGACAATTAAAAATTAAAGTGGCTAGGGAGTTGAAATTAGCAGAAAAAGATACAATGTAGAGATTAGCTCTGGCTTTAATTTTTCCTAGTATTCCGTCAGAATGTTAGACGTTATATGATTACATACTTCATCATAACGTATCTTTTGAAGTGAAAAGTAAAAGACTTTAGGATCTTAAGTAACTCTGGAACCCTAAGTAACTCTGGAACCGTATCATTATTAAAGTTGTAACATTGTACACTAGTTCAGAAACAAGTTGCTGTTTGCTTTGGTTCACTAACCCCACCGAAGAGTCAGCCTCGTTTACTGAACACTAGGTGGTGCTCCTGGTAAACTAAATATATGAAGAACTGGAGGCAAGGTCAAGCCAAATGGGTAAGAGAAAGAAACTTGCCGACAACTTGAACACTAATTGCCAGTTCTGACTCCTAGATAGGAAAGAACAGGTTATGATCTCAACCTGCTGTGAGGGGACACGGAAGGCCAAGAATGTGCACTCGTCCAAACAAGGTCTGATCTAACAGGGCACCTTAATCTCCCTAAGCTTGTTTTCGAACATTTCGCCTTTCACTCTGAACACTTGTCTTCTGCAAGAAAGAACCTAGTACCCAGATGTGGCAAAAACATGACCATGCTCAACAGGAAGTCTTCCAGACAAGGCAAGACCTGTACTTTTGTATTATTTCTTAAATTATAATACTCTTCCTTTGAATATGTCTAACACTTTGCTCTTGCTTGTCTAGATTGGTCTGAAAGTTTCCTGGGATGTAAATTATGTCCTTTGCCCCACCTCAGAGGTCTGATAGAGCAAACAGTTACCTTTCAGATTCTTGGGGTTGAGTGAATGAAAGGGCCAAGCATTTCTCACGTTCTGTGATCATATGCCTTTGCAAAAAACAGCTTAATGAACACTGAAGAATCAAAGTTTAGATGTATTTTCAAGCCTGAATACCCTTAAGATGCAGATCACTTCCAGATTATAAGCATTTTTTACAAACTAAATATATGAAAATCTGGATTTACATGAAGCTGGGAGGGTATTTTTTTCTAACAAAAGATTCCTCATAGGATTCTTTTACACATTTGCCTATCTTTAAAATAATTCAACAAATGTAAGTTTGTATGCATACACATTCACACATGTATAAATAGCTTCATTTATAAAGATGGACCTGTATTTGTTTAGTTGCATTGTTAACACCAAATATTGAAATGGCCACCTTAATGGGCTCCACAAGTGGAAGGAGTCCAGCTTCTCAACACGATGAGAGAGTCATGCGCATGTGTCTCCATTGCACTTTCTAACCCTTCATAACTATTTTGTTCTCCTGGCTGCTTCCCTGTTTTTCTAGGACTTCCATTGTGTTTTTAGTTGAATCTATTCTTCCTTGTAGCTTAATCTTGAGATAATTTTCAACTTCTTTGCTGAGTTATATCAACTCTTGTTTCTCAGCTTCCTGAGTTTTTCCCCCCTTTTATCCATTTTTGATCTGAGATTTTGGATTTCTAATTTCAAATATTAATTTTTATTTCTGTAGAGGCCTATTTAATTCAGACTGGATATTATCACAGTTTTCTTCTGCTTTATAGTTGAGAGTTTTCATCAGTTATCCGTGATTCTCATTCTTTCTTCTTATGGTAGTTTATGGGTATTACCTTCCTTGTTCTCATTTTGAAAGGTTTTATTTTCCTTGGCTTGAAAAAATGGTCCTCTATAGGCCAAGAGTTTTTGTGGCTTACTAGTTCCTTGATTCAAGAGTGTTCTCTTCTGTTGTTAGAGTGAAATGCAGTATTTCTTAGAGATGACACTTTTTGGGGAAGTGAGGCAGGAGGGGTTGGAGTCTCTTCTGATTCTGCAATTCTTTATTTTTTCTGTGAGACCCTTGCTTCCCTGTTTCACTTCACCATCAAGTCTCTGAGAGACATCTCCCTCTCTCCTAGAAATGGTACCTCCTCCAACTGGCCATCTTCCAACTCATGAACCTTCAAACTTCTTCCTCTCTTAACACCCCAGTGGCCGGTGTCAGGTTTATCAGTATTGGCGTCACTCAGAGTAGGGTCCCTGATTTTTTTTCCTGGTACTGCCACCACTAGGCCCCCGCTGCCTTTCTCTTTGCCATATGGTTTCCACCGGACGCTGGCCCTCACGTGGATTCTGATGCTGGCTCTAGTTTCAGATGCTTATTTCTCTGCTTTCACGTAAGCTGAAGTTTTTTCTGTGTCTCCTAGTTATGCTGCAGGCACAGGTGATGGGTGACTGCTCTCTTTGCACGGTGTTTGGAAGATGATGACAGAAATTCAGATTTAGGAAGCAGCCAATATTTCTTGAAAGCCAGAAGCCCAAGAGCCTCCCCGCTAAATGTGAATACACAGGCAAAAACTACCACACATTCGGGACATTTGAGGAAAACTTCCCACACGAAAGACAAAAATTAAACAGAAAAAATACTGTATCCATTAAAAAGGATAGGTTAGTATACATTTTTTAAAAATTAGAGAAAAAAGCTCCTGAAACTTAAATCACGAGAGGAACTAGAAGATAGATGTCCCCAAAGTAAAGACAAAGATACATAGTAACTAGAGAAAAAAATGGTAAATTCAAACCAGTAGATGCACTGTCCAGACAACAAGATTGCCAGAGAGAACAGAGAATGTATGGAGAAGTAATTAATGAAATAATTTAAGAAAATGTCCCAAAACGGTAGGGCATGACTTTACAGTTTGCAAGCCTAGCACAGTAGTTGAGAATAGGCAGACACTAAAGCACACTGTGAAACTACTGAGCCCTGGGGATGAGAATATTCTATGAACTTCCACAGAGAAAAAGCAGATCACACATACACATAAAGAATGAGGAGTAAGAATGGCTTCAGATTTCTCAGCATCCACACACTGGAGCTAGAATCAGTGAAGCAATGCTTTCAAAATTCTGAGGAAAATGATTTCCAAACTAGAATTCTACAGTCAGCTAAGTTACCAATTAAGTGTAATGGTAAAACAAAGACATTGGTCTCAGAAAATTTACCACCCCCACACTTTTGCAAGAAGTACTGGAGGGCACGTTCCACCCAAATGAGGAAGTAAACCAAGAAAGAGGAAGATGTGGGGTCCAGGAAACAGGAGATCCGACACTGGGAGTGGTGAGGGGAGTCTCCAGAGTAAAGGTGAGGGCAGATCCAAGGAAGACGGCCGTGTACCAGGCGGAAAGGGCAACCACTCCGTTCTCATGCAGCTTAGAGGCCACAGGGAACCAACAAAAATCAGGACATTAAGGGGAAAAGTCAACTGTGGAAGAAAGTCAGTCATCATGGTTTCCTGCGTGTCTCAGCTTTCAATAGTACAGTCATACTACTAATAGAAACACCGTCAACCTAATTTCAGTTACAGCATAATCACACAAGGAAGATCAGGGGAGGTGGAAGTCTGCTTGCAGATGTGTGGTAAGGATAGTGGAGAAATGTTGCAAAGAGACCTGTGTTCTCATCTTCCACGTGGTGAAGTTAGTAGATAATGGCTAATGCTGGAAAATCAAGATACAGCGATGCAATTATGTTGTCCAGAGAATCATTTAGCAGAGTTGAAACTTGCTTTCTCAGGGGAAGAATGTGAGGGAGTACTCTTTTTCTTAACAACCCTCACAGAACAAGCTGATTTCGCTACTTGACCGAAATTAAACAAGAAAAGGAAAGTCCACACGCAAGCCCTGGCTCCCTACAGGAGTGAGCTATGTGACTGTGCGCAAGTCACTTCTCTGATCCTGTTTCAATTCTAAATGTAGACAAAATTTACTCCATCTACTTTGTATGTTCGGAGGAAAAAGTGTAAAGGTATTTTGTAGAATACCATAGGAATGTACTAATTTTAGCAGAAAAAGTCCTAATCTCAATGAAGGAAAGACTTTATCCAATTAACTCTTTGACCCTGATAACATCTTGTTCAGAGCAAAAATTATCAATAATTTTTTATAATTAGTGAATAGTCATAAAAAGAGCTTTAGCTACTGCAGCAATTTAGGCTCTGTCTTGTGAAGTGGTTTGTATTCAAGTGTGTTCTACTTATGAAACTGTTTCGAGCTCCTGAGGCCACGCCCTTTAGACATCTCATTGGCCCAATGGTATATTCTTGCGCATGGCTGTATTTCAGATGAAATTTACTTGCTGGTGATCATGAAAAGGAATCTGCATTAAAACCAAAAACAGAATCTGGGGGATGAATTCAAGACCTTAGAAGTCTAAAAAATTATCCTTGAAGCAAGGGAGACTGGATATTTACTTCTGAATGTTTATAAACTAATTGAAAAAAATCCAGTGAACAATTATATTATTAGATGTATGATATATATAATTGTAGTCCATACCTCAAATACCTCTTTCTTGGACCATGTGCACTTTGGGAAATAAGCTGACAAAGTGCCTTGCACCAGTGATTTAATTTAGAGCCAAGCTATAAACTAAAGATCTGTCATTGATTTCAAAAAAACAATTTAGGCCAGGTGTGGTGGCTCACGCCTGTAATCCTAGCACTCTGGGAGGCCGAGGCGGGCGGATTGTTTGAGCTCAGGAGTTCAAAACCAGCTTGAGCAAGAGCGAGACCCCCGTCTCTACTAAAAATAGAAAGAAATTAATTGGAAACTAAAAATATACTGAAAAAACTAGCTGGGCATGGTGGTGCATGCCTGTAGTCCCAGCTACTCGGGAGGCTGAGGCAGGAGGATCGCTTGAGCCCAGGAGTTTGAGGTTGCTGTGAGCTAAGATGACGCCACGGCACTCTAGCCCGGGCAACACAGTGAGACTCTGTCTCAAAAAAAAAAAAGTGTCCTCAAAAAAACAATTTACACTCTTGCTTCCAAATGAGTAACGTTTACAACTGATAAAACTGTCAGCTATTCAAAACTCATTAACCCAATTTTCTCTCTCTGCAATTATGTTATCACACTGTTAAAGGAGAAGGGAATACTACTTGTTGAATGCCTACTTTGATCCAAAGCTCTGTTAGGTACTTTGCATACTGTATTTCATTTATTTCTCATACAACTCCTTTAAGTTTGGAGATACTGTGCTTATTTTCAGATAAAAAGGGCTTAGAAGGTCACTTAATTAAGTGATTGGGCCAAAACTAAATAGAGATTTGTTAATTCTGTGTTCTTTTTTATTACACCACCTAATTTAATTAGTCTTCATCTTGAACTCTGCCCTCCTTCAATCCACCCAGCTATATTTCAGTGCAATTCCCCAAATGCCCTATGATAGGCAGGGAAATAAACAAAAACACCACACTAAAAAATTATTCAAATAAGAGATATATGAACATGTATATTGATCTCACGTTATAAGAGCCACACAAATTAAGCTTTCTTGCATATACACAATAAGACACCTATGACAATCAGAGATAAATGCCTAAGGCCCCTCCTTTCGGCAGCAGAGGGTTGGTACAGATATGCTCAACAGTTATGAGCATTAAAATAATTTTTAAAATCCTATTAAAAGGGCAAGAATTCAAATGTTAAGAATCCAAACAGAGCTCATGGATCCCACAGACAGTCCAATTACCCCCTAGATATTTCTAAAATTGTTGGACTCCTATATGTTTTCTGTTCTCTTTCCCTCATTCTTACAAAAATACCAAATGTTCTGGACCAAGCCAGAGATGTGTGATAGAAAAAGCACATCTGATGAAAAAGTCTGTTTGGAAAGCCAATGTATGATAAAAGATTAAAAAACAAAAAAGAGAAACAGCTGGAAATAACAACCATAATTTTTTCAAGAACATTTATACATCTTTTTAATTAGATTAGCTTTACAAGCAACTTGAGAGTTCTTTTCATAACAAAACACCGCTTTTCAAATTACATGACTTTATAGTCTATCTGTAGATGAATCCTGAAATTCTCTGCCTGCTATTGATAAAGGTCTGTGTTTTACAGCTGGTTAATGTGTTGAATAAAAACAGCATTATGAAGCTTTATCTTTAACCAGGATTAAACACATGTAGGCCACAAATAGTTTTAAATTTTGTTTTAAATAGAGTTCTGCTTGGTGACAAGTTAACGATCCCACTAACAGGAAATGAACAGATTTTAAATGGATATTAAAGAAATGGCTATCTTGATTTCTTGATCTTCTCACAATGATTTCCAAGGAAGTATATAAACTTTTCCAAAAAATATACAAGTTAAGACCTGTCTGGCAAGCACGACCCACAGATAATAGAATCTGATACTTTGTACAATTGTAGAGGTACACACTGGAATGACAACAGGGGCTCCCAAATTAAAAGGCTGTTGCTACACATCTTGACAATCAAACATACCTCCCACCAACATGAAACAATTTCTACTAACCCTAAAAATGACAGTGCTTTTGAGTTGTGGCCTAACACTGCACTGTACTGTAGACCAGATAGCTAAGACAACTCGCACTGCCAGGGTGGGCTGACAGAGGCACTTACTGTAGAGATGTTTTGTTGTCATCTGCAGCACAGGAGAGGAAGTGGAATAAAACCGAACATGGGTGAGGATAAAACAACAGTAAACTATCACGTTCTCCTGCAAGTTCTCCTAAGTGAGATCACAATACTGAATATTTAATCCCACCCTAAGTTCACACTGTCAGTTTCACTAAGCAATTTTTTTTTCATGTTTTACATGAACAATAGCAATCTTTTAATAAAAATTACTGAGCTTTCCATAGAAAAGGTCTCTAATTGAATACAAACTATACAGATGCTAAAAATGTCTTAAAGTTGAAATATACAGAAAATTTCTGTATACTCACATTTTGGCAAAGAAGACCAAGGACAGAGATAGAAAACCTAAGTGGGCAAGGACTTACACCCATAACTCATGCAAAATATGGACACCACCCTTTGGGCTTTGCTACAGAGAACCTAGGAAACTGAAGTCTCAGACATCCATCCCAATTCATTAAATAACAGAAGTCTGGGAGGCCTTGTGTGATTTTGTAATATTCCTCTTTGTCTAAAAAGTAAAAAAGAAAACCCATAAAACATAAAAATAAAATTATCTGGTTTGGGCTTTTTTTGTTTTTCTAAGCTAAACGTCTTTCAGTACTGGTAAGAAGGCTGGCATCACATTTGGGGAATGCCTCAACAGCTGTCTGAGGAGTCACTGAACACCAAGTCTCTAACAACACACGTCGGCTCAATGCATATGTAATCTCCCTTTGATACTCTTCAACAGAAACAAGGTTCTGATCGGCAGATCAGATGGATCATAGTATTAGGAAGAAAACATAACAGCAGATTTGGAAGTACAATCAATCTGAGGAGAAGCAAAGGTTAGAAATGGGACATTACTGTCTACATCTACAGGATAAACCTGAAAGCTTAAGAAAAAGCCCTTTATCTTAGGAACTTGAAGTTAAGGATAATCTCAAGTTCATTTAGTGCCAGTCACTTTAGTTTTTTAAAAAACTTAAAAGAGAAAAACCCTTTTTACTGTGTATTTTTTCTTGTAAAACATGAACTAAAAGTTATTGGTAGTAAATGATGACTATTTTACTGTTAGGTTTCATTATTAACAATGCAAAAAAAAGACAGCAGCAATCTTTAAGAGTTCAAATTAGTGTAAGATACGACTACAAAACAATCTGATTTTTCAGTTGTAATTAAAGTGCTCCTTTTCTTATTTTAAGTAAAAAGAAAATTAATCATCGGTCACTGGCAACAATCATCATTAAGAGGTCTTTTAGGGCAAAATTTAACAGTATGAAGAGGCTTACAAAAATAGATTGATGTTATTTTGAGAAATAATACTGTAATTTTTTTCTCAATTCAGTTTTGATAAATTGTACCTAATCATAGAAAAATTATCCCAAATTCAAACTTGATATAAAAAAGGGAGAGATGCAATGAATTCAGCTAGATGACAGATCTGGCAAAATATAAGAATGAAAAAAATTCTACATAGGGCACTTATTTCCTGTCCAGATGTAAAAACCGCTTTCATTTGGTAGCTTATCTTCTTCCCACGAGCAGTCACAGATTTGGAGTCGATCATGCAGTATGAAGGTCACGGCAGTCAAAAATCTTCTGTTTGATGCAACACAAAGAAATTGTTTGTTTCCTTATTAAAATGTCAACTGGTGGTCTATTTTTCTTTATCCCATTTATTGTATTCACAAGTTAACAAATAGCATCAACAATTATTGAAGATGAAGTGGGGTATTGCTGGATCAAAGGCTCTATAAGACGTCTTTACTGATTGAATCGGAAGGTTTATTGAGTTCAACCCTCACACCCTTTTCACCTGCAATGTAAAAAAAAAAAAGTTTTTTTTTTTATTCATTCATTAGGCACCAGAAAGCTTCTGCTACTGCTTCCCACTGAATTCCTAACAGTATGGACAATATTTCAACTTTGCAACCGTCATCTGAAAACTATCACATTTATACTTTCAAACACTACCCTCAGGCATTTATTATGATGAGTGCATTACTTTGAACTAGTAAACCTTCAAGGGTAACCATTCTCTAAACAGAAATAATGACTTTGTCTCCTTTTTAATTTAAAAGCAATTTGGATTACTTTAAAACAGTAGAATGTTCACCGTCACTGAAAGCACACTACTTGGTTTCTGCCACAAATACTGGCTTTAAAAATACACAGAAAATAGATGGACATTGAATTTTTATATTTTTATAAAAGGTTGAAGTGGGATTATCAGTGGCTCCGGATAATACAGCTAATCAGTGATGTGAACACTGAGTGGACTTTTGGAGATAGAAGGTGGGGTTAAAAAAAAGTCAGCTAAGTGGTCCACCAGATGGGAAACTAAGACCCACTGTTCTAGGAGAGACCATCTGTAAGTGGAGGACGAGGGGCAACTGGCAGGATCTTCAGATTCAGTACAAGAGTGCCGATCAATGGACGCCATCAGCAGATACAGAATCTACATGCCTGTCTGATTTACTGATTTTGCCATTTCAATTCATCTCCTTTCTATTAATGTTCTTTATGTCCCCACTGAACATGGAAGACCTGGAGTACTGTTTAGAGCATGTACATTTGAACAGGAAAGGGTATCAACTTCCTTCTAAGAAGAGCATGAGAGGAAGCCAGACAGCTGTTACCTAGAGTTAAGTAGTCTGTGATTAAAAAGGATAATCACAGAAGACTCAGTTTATATTTGGATAATTTACTCAGACTTCTTTGCCTCAAACTTCTCTAAATCTTTGGTTAATTTTGTTGGCTAAAGATAAAAATGAAGATAACTTAAAAAAAAGTTCTTTGTAAAATAAGGGAATTTTAATTAGAATGTGACAAAAACAAGGAGTAAGTATTCATGGTGTTAACAAAGACTAAGCTTGAGTTTCTGGAAAGCACCACCTGATCGCAGGGTATTTTTGTTCCAGTATACCCTGGCCCCAAATGATGTTTACCTGTTAGATATTTTACTTTAGCTCGTGCTCTCTCATCTGCATCAAAATACCAAACAGTTATTGCGTACCTAAAAGAAAATTTAGAATAGGGTAAGAATGATCACACTGGGGGGAGAAAGTGGTATGCTGTTGCAATGGTATATTAAAACTCATAATGCCAAAATTATGCCTGAATTGGAATGACATCAAAGGATAAGTGAGTACAGTGACAACTCGCTTATCCAGCAACCTCAATGCAAAAGAATATGGCTGAAAACCAGGAGAGGCTAAAATTGATGTCATGAAGTCAATGAGTTTTTATGACTTTCTTAACACTTATTCCACCTACTTGACTATCTTTTTTGCAAACCCACTAAAGATTAGAAAGAGACAATAAAAGGGTAAAAAAATGGCTTTTACAGAAAAAGCACATTATCAATAGCAAAAGTACTAAAAGAAGAGAAGAAAAATAGATTGGGAGGCCAACAGTCTCAACGGTCTCTGAGGACATCACCATCTTACAGCAAAGAGTAGTGACGGATGTTTACAATTATAACCTTGAGTCATCAAGACAGAATTAAATTATGCTAAGAATTTTTTAGGATTTTTATCAAAACAAATTACACTGTGTTTGATGTTTAAAGTTTAGCTAAGCTTCATTTTTCTGAAAATTTCATTTATTTAGAATATCTCATTGCACAAATAAATGTGGCATCTCTGGTTTATTAAGTTCTAAAAAGCACATGGATACACCTCTGATAGGAACAATGGGGAAAATGTGCAGACAGGACAGGAAGGAAAGCACACTACAAACCAATTCCTTAACAGAATACGGTAATTAGTTAAAATAGCTCGTGGATTCTGGCCAGTGGTCATGTGGGGAAAAGAACACTAATCAAATGAAGCATCAGTACATGTGAAGAACTAAATCGTGGAACAGTCTGAAGCAGACTCAAATGCAGAGCAGGGTCAGAGCCTGAGTCTGGGTACTGGGGAGACCAGGGTGCACAGAGCACTCAGCTGGTGAATGGCCTCCCGGCTTCCAGACGCTGCTCTGTCCAGAGCTCCACTCTTACCTTGTTGTAGCTTCTTCTCTTTTTTTGAGTGGTCTTGGTAATGGGACAAGGGGCTCAGATATATAATTTTATATGTCTTTTGCCTGTGCCCCAAACTTTTAGTTACATTGCAATGAGAATCCTAATGTCTGGATCAACTCCCCTCTGTAGCCCCATGTCCTTATCTGAAAACTATAAACTACCAAATATCATTCTCACTTTCCAGCCTCATCTCCTGTTGATGGGTTTCAAGAATCCTTTTCTCCTCACACAAATCTCTGCACCGAAACTTGAACAGTCAGGCCTGTCCCCCTGGGGCTTTGGGACACTGCTGCACTCCTTGCCTCCAGCCCCTCTCTCCAGTGGAACAGCCCGTCCTCCTCCCAACTCCTACAGCACCTTTCCTCCACGGCGGCTGGCAACTACCGCCAAATGTCTGTTGGTTGTTCATCTATAAAGGACACGACCAAGCTAAACTCAAGATTTCATAAAAAGGAAGGTATACGGGGTAGTTTCTGGGTCAGTAAACGTTTACAGAGGCAGCGGGGGCGGAGACCACACCGGGAGGTGGTGCAAAGCCGAGGGCTCAAGAGAGCTGCAGGAGATGTGACTGGTCCTTCCTGGTTTCCCTTCGGGACTTTATTGCTGTCTGGCCACAAACTGCTTAGCTTGCAACTCACTGTGTGAATTAGGGTGAAGGCAACACAGCTCAGAAATAAGGGGGAGAAAAGTGAGAGCTGCCAATCAGGTCTGCAGAGCCTCGCATTACTAATGCCAACGCTCCTGCCAGGGTGTCTCAGGCTTGCCTCCTGCCTCCAGCTCGCACTTCGTGGCATCTCCTAAACCGGACACAGCCACTGAGTGCTAGTACACCTCACTACCAGTGTTTACAGTCTATTTAAAAAACTGTACTGTTTTTGTATAAATATTTACCACCCCAGCCCATATATCCTCCTTTTTATGAAATCTTGAGTTTGGCTTGGTCATGTCCTTTACAATGTCTGCAATATCTTGTTTTAACAGTCTTAACATTTTAACTGAGTCATAATAAATAGTTAAAAAAAAGCATTTAAAAGAATGCACTTAACATAATAGGTTGAGAAGACCAAACCTTGTAGAGAAGAGTATCATGAAATAGAAGCTTATTATTATTACAGCTCAAGGGTTTTCTGTCTAGCATTAACTCCCACACATGGCAACCTGTTCTCTATTTTTTGCTCTTCACCTCTACTCTCTGGTTACCTCTCCTCTTTTCTCTCTCACCACCTTTTAAAAAGCTTCCCTTTTCCTTCCCTAATCTTTCTCTCTCCCAAGTGAAATAACTCCTACAAAATCAAAGAATGGACAGTAGTTTAGAAATGCAGAAAACAAGGAGACAGGGTAGAAAGATGGGAGGGCCGTGCTCCCTTTTCTTACCCCAAACAAGGCATGCCTATGCAAAGAAAGACACATTCAGTACTAACTGTGCATACATCTCATACAATTATTCAAATTAAAATGATTGCAACATAAATCTTATACAATTATTCAAATTAAAATGCCTGTGAAAAGTACCTGGAGAGCAGGAAAATACTCATTAGAAAGCTTTCAAGTTTATCCTATCGATCCCCTCCCTGTCCTGCCATACTCTCAATCAATTTTTTCTTAAAAGGAATACTACCTTGTAGCATATGCTGGTTGTACTTCATGAGGGTTGCGACGGTCAGACCAGAAAAACAGCAGTCTATCAAATTTGGGTTCAATGTCAGCAAACTGGGCTTTGCCTTCTGGAAAAATTCGAAGTATACCTCCACTTACCTAGGAAAAGAGCCAAATGTGTAAGTAGGACTAACAAAGAATACTATAAGATTAAATTTAGTAGGGAAAAAAAAAGACTACCCCAATACACTGAAATTCTTAATTGGATTATTCACAAATACGTCTCCACTGAAGTATGAAGGTGAGCTCAGATTCTAAGTATATGTGCTGATGTAAGGAAACATTCATTTCTTGTTTTAGGGATCTTTGTAAATACTTGATGAAACAGATGAATACTATCTGAATTTAAAAATCCCAAAATGATGCCTGAAAGTTCTGAAAACTAGTAAACATTTCTTATTTATGTATGCTAATGATTTTCCTTAATCTACTCTTAAAATGGATACATTTTAAGCCTTCCTGACTAAATTATTATAAATGGCTTATTATGTCAAATAAAAGTTTATCACATTTTGAAGTTCAACAGACACTTAATAGGTCAGTCACAGGTTTAATACCTCCAATTTGAGGAATTCAATGTATCAGCAGAAAGTGTCATCATTTATTATCATCACCGTCATCAGCACCATCGGCATGCATGTGGTCACTATTAGAGCAGGAAAATACTCATTATACCTGCAGCTCTCCCCTTCCAGATTGGGCCTGACACACGGATGACTACCTGCTTATGAAACTTGATGCCATCCATAAAGGATTATTTTTATTACTTACCTAAATACATTATCCTCTGTTTGGGATTAAATGGATTCATCTATTCTTTCTAATATTGACTAGGCATGTATTGCACAGGGAACTGGGTGGGCCCTGAGTATAGAGTAGGGAATACTGCAGACACACCTTGTCCTTGTGGTGTTTACAATCCAGGGGAGATAAAAACTAGGCAAAAGCCACTCAACCAAGCAGCTCTTATCCTTAAATAACTAAACTCCTAAGCAGGTAGACTCTTAAAATAGAAACCTGAATACCTGATCAAGATAGCATGGAGTCTGAGCCTATACCCAGAATCTACAGTTAGAGAAAATGTTTAGCAGGCTCATCTTCAGATAAGTTAAATTCTAGCTACTTGGTACCCCTGCCCATCTTCCTCAGGCTCCAGTGCTGTTCAGAGTGATTCCTCAGGCAATCGTGCACACATCGAAAGAACCTCCAGGGAAGTGGGGTGGGGATGATGGGAGGTTGCTTGGGGGCACAATGTGCATTGCTGCAGTGGTGGGTGCACTGAAGGCCCTGACTTCATCATGATGCAATATATCAATGTAGCAAGACTGCACTTGGACCCCATGAACATACACAAAATAAAAAATTTTAAAAATAACCTCCAGTCTGTGACTGAGAACATATCTTCTTTTCTTTTTCCTGCCCCCCTCCCTTTGACTGGAGTTGCTGGGAATATCACAGGTAATCTGCTGAAAATGTTTACAAAGAAATGGCTAGTTGACAGTTCCACTCTTCCCCTCAGAAACCTTCCCTGACTCTTAATTAGGTGGCCCTCCTATGTGTTTCCAAGCAATCTGTACTGACACTTAGCACAACCAATTGTAATTGTCAATCTACTTATCTGTATCCTCCAATAGATCCAAAGCTCTACCAGGCCCAATTCCATTTCTGCTATATCCCCAGGACCCAGAACAATGTCTGGCACACAGTACGTATTCAGTGCAACCTCAGAGTAGAAGTTTGCTATTCTACATATAAAAACACTAGGGACTTTTCTCTGCTTATGTCCTAATTTAAAATCTATATGTTAATGACCTTGGCTAGGTCATATAAAAAGTATAATAACATCAGCCCAGAAAGAGTCTAAGCAAATCAAGAAGTTAGGAGTTGACCATACTTCTAGCTTTCTAGCTATTTACAAAATCTGACAGAAAGTCAATTTTTAAGTTTTAACTAAAGTCACACCAATCTGTTTTGTGCCTTGGGCTCAAGGTGAATTACCAACTTTACTTCTCCAGTTCAAGATTTGAAAGCTGTCGACAGAAAAACAATGCTTGTTGGCATAATGCCTCAGTATCTACTTAGCAGTAAACTTACCTCCATTTTGAACTTGGACTAGGACAGAAGAAACTCTTTAAATCAGTATGGTATAGAGTGATTACTGGAGCATTGTGAGCATATTCTACATTTAAAACACTTTTTAAGGTAGAATTAAGTTTTTGCACATTTAAGACTTGGGTGGTTTCCATTTGTGTGTTTGTGGAGAGGAGGAAAGAGGGGTTTTTTAAAACTTAGATGATTTTTTAGAAAAAATCACCCTGGCTACAAAAAATGCATTCACTTTCTGAAAATCTACTGAGCTGTACACTGTGTTCACTTTGCTATTTGAATGTTATACTTAAGATTTTTAAAAAATTAACCAAAAAAATCAGTCCATACAGCCTTCAATGAAACTCGGGCTAAGATTAAGGGACTATATATTTAAAACAAGAGGGATTAAATATATTGTACATTCTAACTGATTTTACACTGTTTGCCAATATTGATAGACTTTAGTTTTTTCCATAATCAGAGAAAGATGGAATCCTGCCCCCAATATTCAACAACCCAATGCCATATAACATCTCTACAACAATGCAAAGAATAGACTAGCAAACAATCTGTAACAATTATTTATAGATTATCTCCCCTAAAAGCCATTATAAAACAACTGTTCTCAGAAGTGTTGTTATAAAAACTATTAAATGGACCTTTAATAAAGGCCATTTTTGTAAAAGTTAGTTAGATTTTATATAAATGCGTCAATATCTGAAGATAGGTGAATCCACTTTTTAAGAGATATTAGTAACTTTTTAAATAGCTTTATTGAGGTGTAACTGATATATCAAAAAATGCACATATTTAATGTTTATAATTTGATGAGGCTGAACATATGCATACACCCATAATACCATCAATCACCAATCAAGGCAATAAACATATCCGTCACCACCCAACATTTCCTGTGTCCCTTTGCCTGTGTGTGTGTGTGGTTAGAACACTGAATGTGAGATCTACTCTCTTAAAATTTTAAGTGTACAACCCTATATTGTTAACTATAGGTATTATGTTGTAAGAGATAATATTAGTTATTTGTTTCATTTTACAAAAGTCCACTCCTAATACCTGAGACTGAAACAAATTTAACAGAAAAATTTTTAATTGTTATGTGTTAAAGACAGTCTCACCTATGAGGAGTATGAATCTTAATACTTGTGAAAAAAAAAATAGCTGTGAGAAAAAAATGCTCGATTAAATTGCATACCTTGGCATCCCAGTCTTTATTAAGATAATATATACATGTCACACATCTTCCATCTCCATTTGGATTATCAACATGACGTACATAACCCGTTCCATTGCCTGGATAACAAGCAACCATAGCCTGTAATAATAATAACGATGATTTTAAAAGTCCACGTTTAAATAAAAAGGGAGAACAGCTTACACGTCAGATCACTGATTCCTGGCTACTCTGACTTACATTTAAACTCCTCTCTCTAATAAAAATCATACTTTGTAGAAAGAAAAGCTAAAGCTATTCTACAGTGACATTTATAAAGAACACAGGGTAGTTCGGTGAACAATCCAAGGCCTGGGGGATTCGCTTTGCAGGGATGGGAAGAGCCAACATTGAAGGATCACAGGGCAGCATCACCATGAACCCTTGGCTGTCACAAGCCAGATGCTCCTGCTAAAATCTCCAAATGTCAGCAGGATTTCAAGGCCCCCCCTTTCATGATCTTCATACAGATAATCAAGATAAAGTGAGTTCTGTCCTGCTCCATGGGAGATTTCCCTTCTCCCTGAGCTCACTTCAGAACCCCTACATTATCACCTTACGTCAAACACCGCATCTGACCGCTGTCTCTGAATGGTACCAATTTGACAGGCATAATTTAGAAGGTCAACCCATACATTATCTCATCTAACACCAGTGATTTTATAAAAAAGACTAAACAACCCTTCTTGATGTGACTAACCCCTCTTCAGATCAGAAAGGAATCATGTTTTGCTCAGATTATAATAAGATATGGTTCAGAAGACTGTTGGGTGTTACGCATGAAGATGAAAGAGAGGCCCAAAATAAAAAGCACAAAATAACTTACACTCTCTAGGAGCAAAGTACATTTTAAGAATCAACTGAAATTGGTAAGGGTGATTTAAAGAAAATTCTCAGTAATTATGAAACAAAGACAAAGATATTCAGAGTTACAAGCTATTGTGAAATCCTTTATTTTTCATAATCAATAAGTCAGTATACAGTTATCAAAAAGTAATTGAATTATTTTACCATTATATTTAAGATAAACAAATGCTAATTTTAAAATTCATATTCAACTGAATAGTGAAGAAGTAATTCAGTGGTTCCATCTCTGAGAGACTAGAAAGCATTCTAAACCTAAATCATTGGGAAAAAAAAATCCTATTTTCCCAGACACCTTGGACCAACTGCTCTTTATCAGAGGCAGAATTGTTGGTGAACTTTACGTATGTCCCTATTTTTCCTGATTCCAGACAGACTTACGTTTCTTCTTTCAGCACTGGAGGTTGATAATAACCAGGAGAAGAGCATGGGTTTAATGGGTTTAAGAATGTTCAATAGAACATGAACCCAAATAACTTCCTTGTCACTATCTGCCAAGGGAAGTAGCAGATCTTGAATAGTAACTATAACAGGGTACTAATTTAACAATGCAATTAATCCATTTGTGGTTAATTGAGATAATTCTGGCAAATTACATGATACACTGTTATTCACAGAAAAGAATGAGGGGGGGAAAAAACCCAAACCTGAACTCATCCCTAAAGCAATCTCACCTTAAAAAAGTTAATTCAGTTCTGCCCATCTACCTGGTAACCTGAGCATCTCTTGTGTAAAGGAGGAGAGAGGAAATCTCCATTCACTCACCCTACCCCTATTCTATCCACATACTTAACAACCTTTTGAGCACCTACTATGTATATGAAAGGCACTGGAGCTAAAACAATGAACAAAGGAGAAAGTTCCTCCCATTCACTTATAGTAGTCCCTCCTCTTACAAGCGGTTTTGCTTTCAGCAATTCCAGTTACCTGCAGTCAACCTTGGTCCAAAAATATCAAGTGGAAAATTCCAGAAATAACAATTCCTAAGTTTTAAATTGTGCACCATTCTCAGCAGAGTGCTGAAATATCATGAAATCCCACTCTGTCCTGCCTTAGTCGAGCATATCTGCACTATAAATGCTACCCTCCCATTAGTCACTTAGCCTTCTCGGTTATCAGATTAACTATCTCAGAATTGTAGTGTTTGTGTTCAGGTACTATTTATTTTACTTTATAATGTCCCCAAAGTACGAGATTAGTGATGGTGGAATATTGTTATAATTGTTCTATTTTATTGTTAGTTGTTGTTAATTTCTTACTGTGCCCAATTTATAAACTAAACTTCATTACAGGTATGTAGGTACAGGAAGAAACAGTGTACATACGATTTGGTACTATCCACTGTTTCAGGCACCCACCGAGGGTCTTGGAAGGTATTCCCCTCGGACAAGAGGAACTACTGGATTATGAAATCCAGTCTAGTGAGGTAAATAGCCAGCAAACAGACATATAATGTCATGTTAGTTGGTGGAAAGTTATCTTTTCATAAGATTTGAAAAAAATTAAGCAGGGAAAGAATACAGAGAACGAAGGATGATATTCTAGAACAGTGGCTGACATGTGACTGAAGACACACATGAAGGGGCTGGCGAGCTGGGCGACTCTCTGAGGGGACAGTGCATGTGGCAGAGGGAAGACGAGTGCCAAGGCAGAAAGGGCTGAACAGGGTGGGAAGCAGCAGTCCAGTGTGGCTGGAACAGTGCAAGCAAGTGACAACAGTGATCAGAGAGGTACCAGGTGACACAGGGCTGTAGGGCCCAGTGACAGGAAGCCAATGGAGAATGCATCAGAGTAATGTTTTAAGAATATCAGTTTCAATTCTGTATGAATAAAAAATAGCAGCTGCAAATACCTCAATATCACTCACCACCTAACATTTACTGGATGTTTACTATTTGTCAAGTACTATTCTAAGTAATTTATGTGTAATATAAATTATTCATCTGACACAACTATGTGAAGTAAATATTAACAGTACCATCATTCTTACCTTAATTTAACTGTTAAGAAAACTAAGACCCAGAAAGGCTAATTAGTGTTCTCAAAGTCATATGGCAGGTAGATGCAGAGAATCTGGTTCCAGAACCCATGTAATTAACCACTGTACTAGACTGCGGGAAGGAAAGAGTGAAAAGAGAAGACTAAGTTGGCTACTGCAGTTTCCAGGACAGAAACAAAAGAGACTGAGGCCAGAGTGTCAAAGTGGGATGTATTCTGAAGGCAGAAAACCAACATGATTTTGGATTGGAAAGTGGAGAATGAGAAGAGTCAAGGCTGATGCTGATGCACAAAGAGTGCAATGCGCACCATCCGAGGGACGGACGCACTTGAAGCTTGGACTTGGGGTGGGGGGGGCAAGGGCAACATACATAACCTAAACATCTGTACCCCCATAATATCCTGAAATAAAAAAAAGAAATTGCCAACATTTAAAAAAAAAAAGGCTGATGCTGAGGTTTTCAGCCTATGTCGATAAACAAATGGAGGCTGGGCGCGGTGGCTCACACCTGTAATCCCAGCACTCTGGGAGGCCGAGGTCAGGAGTTCAAGACCAGCCTGAGCAAGAGCGAGACCCCGTCTCTACTAAAAATAGAAAGAAATTAGCTGGACAACTAAAAATATATAGAAAAAATTAGCCGGACATGGTGGCACATGCCTGTAATCCCAGCTACTCGGGAGGCTGAGGCAGAAGGATTGCTTGAGCCCAGGAGTTTGAGGTTGCTGTGAGCTAGACTGATGCCACAGCACTCTACTTAGGGCAGTAGAGTGAGACTCTGTCTCAAAAAAAAAAAAAAAAAAGAAAAAAAAGAAAAGAAAGAAACGAATAGAGTTACTATATGCTAAAAGGGAAATACTAGGCAAAAGAGTGGTCTTGATCATATGCATCGACAGGAAAGGAGTTTCTCAGCAAGGGTCAAGATGAGACAGATAACCCAGAATAGAACAGAATTGAGGACATCAGGATTATGCCTCAACATGGATCTGTTTGTATTAGTCACTTCTAAACTGTTTTCCTTAGAGTTCCAGGGTTACATGGAGCTTCCTAGAGTTGGGGATTGGTAGGGGATGAAGTGAAATGAGAAGAGGCCAAATAAGCAGCTTTTACCCTAACCTTCAAGTAGCGGCAGTGCTTAGCTGTTTCCTGTATAGTATTTGAATTCCAAGTGAGACTTTTTGAAAAAATAAAAGATATAATAAAAGAAAAGCTTTAATTGCATTGAATAAAAATTTAATTGAATTGTGTTAATTAAGTCTTACTATCGTTGACATAGCTCAATTACCTCTATCTAAACGTATTATTTAAGAGAGGCCATTGCCACTTTAGTGTAATCTGGTGCTCCCTCGGGCTCTTTTGCTCTGCGCTGGTGATAGGGAAACTGAAAAACGAGGAGAAAGAAGAAAGGAGGGGATGAGTGCTCCACGGGTCACTTAAATGTGCCAACTCCATTAACTTGCCAATACCAGCCCTAGGAAAGGCAGTAGTCCATGACTGTAACTGTAAAAAGGGTAACACGAAAACCACCACTGTGACCCAGAAAACTAGAAAGTCTAAAAAAGAAACTGTGTAATTCTGAGGTATATTCCTAATCTGCCTTCTCACAGAGATACCAACTTTGAATATTTTAATTTCCTATGGAGAAAAACATATTTAAACATGAATAAAACAATTAAATACTATTTTTCCTTTTTGATATCAAAATATACATGATTGAGGATGTTCTTAAGTTAGGAAACGCCATAAATTTGTTTGTCACAGTAAAAGGAAGGAAGAGGTTTGCGATACCTCTTTGGAATCTGAAGACATTTATTTCTGGCATTGGAAGGCTTCAATATGAAGTTGAACCAGGAAACTTTTTTTTTTCCCTTTTTGAACTGAATTATTTTAAAACAGAGATTCAAAGCAAAGAGAACTCAAATTTGATGGGTTATCAAACTACTATTTTTACCCTGAATGAGAGGAAGAGATTCACTATCTGAAAATTTATCTTATTAAAATATATTGCCTCAGGGACACATCACTACGCCCTTTGTGGAGGTTTTTGGCTAAGACTTCCCAATCACTCACATAGGCCAGGCACGGATTACTTCCTTTAGCCTCCACAGTAAACGTCAGGGAGGTACTATTAATCTCCCCATTTCAGAGATTAGAAAACTGAACTCTAGTGAGAAGAAAAAATTTGCCACAGGTCATAGAGACTGTAAGTGGCAGAGGCAGGATATGAACCGAGGCAGTCTAGAGGGAAAAATAACTTCCTTCTGTATTCTTCCCCAGTGCTTTGCTCTAATAAGGCATGTATGTAGTCTGCTCAGATAAAATTGGTGATCTGCATTTCCTCCTCAGTGGCTCACCACCTGCTGCAGTGGCATGCTCTCATGCATAATGCTCAATTCTCCCAGGTAAAGACGTACAGTAAGTCCTCGCCTAACTCTTCCATAGGTTTCACTTTAAGTGAAACAACAATATAAGGAAACCAATTTTCCCCTGGGCTGACAGAGAGAAACAAGAGTTAAGTTCCTATGGCATATCTCTGGTCACAAAACATCACCAAACTTCTATATGAAGACCAAAACACTTCTAATATTAAGCATTCCAATAAATGTGAGCTATATATACATTTAAGAAAGATTAATAAAAACTATTATTTATTTACCCAATTATTCCAGTTCAATGTGGAGGATGGCAAGAGCTCATCCGAGAAGCTCAGGGTGCAAGACAGGAACCAGCCCTAGCCAGGACACCGTCTCATGACAAGGTGAGCTCACACACACACGCCCACACAGTCACTCAGACTTGGACCACGTAGACACACCAATCCACCTAACATGCACAGCTTTGGGATGTAGAAGGAGACTGGAGTACCCAGGGAAAACCCACGCAGACATGGGGAGAATGTGCAAACTCCACCGACAAGTGGCCCTGGCTGGGAATCAATTTCTTTCCCTTCATCAACATTATTAACAAAAAGACTTTGAATGAAATGATGTTATTCAAGGACCTCTCATATTGCATAAGGTATTCTCCAACTGTACAGTTAAGTCCTTTCCCAGCTACTCACAAAGTACACGTACCCATTACTATCACTACATTGGGGGTCTACACAAATCTAGTTCAAATACTGGGAAAACAGGTCATGTACTAACAGCAAGTTGGTATTTACTATAAGAATAGTTTCATTTTTAAAACTGCAGGTTTTAATTAACTTGCTTACCTTAGGTAAATCTCATTTCCTAAAATATAC
>NW_012152618.1:7366811-7368654 GCF_000956105.1 Propithecus coquereli | reverse complement strand
GGTGGCGCATGCCTGTAGTCCCAGCTACTTGGGAGGCTGAGGCAGAAGGATCGCTTGAGCCCAGGAGTTCGAGGTTGCTGTGAGCGAGGCTGACGCCACGGCACTCACTCTAGCCAGGGCAACAAAAGCGAGACTCTGTCTCAAAAAAAAAAAGTTTTTTCAAGTCCAAGAGTGTCTTCTGTCCACATAAAGCATTGATCCATTAACTCTCCAAATGGCTCGAGAATGATAGATTGTTTAATAATTTAACACGAGACAAATTACTTTCCTTAATGAACCCTAATTCTAGCTCAAGAGAAAAAACTTAAATACACATTTAAAAATCAACTTGTTTAACCATAATGCTCCCAACAGGCAGTATAATCTAGAGATGTCTAATGAAGCCTGAGTACTCTCTGAGCTTTCATTCCCTTTTAGCAAGGAACTGATAAAGTTATACGTTACAAATGAGGACTCCATCTGGTGAAGCAGGTTATATTTTGAGCTGTCTAGCTCTCAGAACAGAGACCTGTAATTTGTAAACCTCAGCTGCGATCATACCAGCCCTGCACAACTCTTCCTCTGGTTCCCAAGCAGGGCTCTGTATTTACATCGTGCGGAACACCCCAACCACAAACTTAAGGAGGAGGACAGGGCAACCTCTCTCCACAAGGAGGCTGGGGATCCTGGGTAGGCCCCAGCTCGATCCCCACCCAGGGAGTCCTTCCAGCCCATGCAAAGAGATGCCACTGTCAAGACACACGCTCTGACAGCTACGGCAAGCCTGTTATATTATTAATAAAACTGCTTGACAGAGTCTGAAATGTAGCAATTAAAATAAAAACAAAACAAACAAAACTTCTAGCTGCTTGACATTATAAACATTCACTCTGGTACTTTTTCACTGATACTTTTTGAGGCCCACTGAGCAGGCACTGAACCAGGCATGGGGATCGAGATTAAAATTAAACATCTGTTTCAATTCCAGAGTACAGAAGAGAGGTATGATTTTAATTACTTAAATTATTTCAGCATAGAGAGTGCAGTAAGTATTTATTTGTTTTAATGGACTAGAGGACATGGGGCAGAGGTTCCTGACATTCATTCTGGAGAATTTAGTTAACATGCAAAACCACGATGGATATATACGAGTATTGGTTAATGTGGAAAGCTTATTGAAAAACTCCAGTGAGACAAGTATCCTTATCTCTTCTCAAAGTCAGAGAGTTTGGTAATTAGCATAGTGGATGTTAGAAATTAGTCTTAGAAGAGAGTGGTGGTCTGGCTACACACACTGTATAGGGACTACTGCTCTTACATGAACACATACATACAAATCTCGTGAATTTGTTCATATATTCCTGTTGGTTCTGTCGTTAGTTCCCTATAAGGGAATTCTGTCGTCACGTCCCAACTAGGTTAGGCTGAATCCTGAAAGCAGACTAACACTTCTGCCTTGAATAAACCTTTCATAAAAGGTTCTTGTCAGATTCCCTAAAAGGATAGAGTAGGGACTTGTTCCAACTTATAAAACAGTTTATAAGACTATTTTTGTGCTTGCTTGCTAATAAATTTTTGTATGTGTGGCAAAACTCAGTCTGAGTTTTGCTTTCAAAGTAACAAGCCAGGTTTTGGGGGAAGAGAACTGTATCACTCATTTATCTGTAGCCTCCAAACACTGGTGATATTTCTCAGTAATAGCCTGTAAACAACTATTGGCTCAGGTCAGGTCACAACAGGGACACAGTTATGCAAAGGCATACAGTACAGCATAATAAACACCACTCCACCAATTTTTTTTTTTTTTTTTTTTGAGACAGGGTCTTGCTGTCTTCCAGGCTAGAGTACTGTAGTGCCATAGCTC
>NW_012152618.1:7364743-7366748 GCF_000956105.1 Propithecus coquereli | reverse complement strand
AAATCCCTTTATGTATTTGCTAAGCTTTAATGCTGTAAGTAATATATCTTACCATAAACAAACTCAGGCTTTACGTTCGGGGAGGTAAATTTTTCAAATCTAAATAGTGGTGAAAATGAAACCAATACTGAAAAAAAGAATACAGCAGTAAGAACAAATGCAGTACCTCTTGACAAACACGCTCTGAGTCCACAGGGGGCAACAATAAAGATGATTTAGATCAATATTAGATAAAACTTACTCAACTAATTCCAAGCAGAAAGAGAAAAACATAAAAGGAAATAGAGAGTGTTATGACAGATCATGGCCAACTTTATGGAAGAAGTAGTATGTGAGCTAAAAAGCTCAAAAGAAATATGTAAAGTTGGAAAAAAGGCCATTTCAAACAGAGTGAATTACATAAAGTTTTAAAGGCAAGAAAATATTGAACACATGGTGACAAGGAATATTTGTATTTGCTAAAGTAGAGAGTTCTTGAGGAGGGAAAAGAAAACTGAAAAGGTGTGTGGGACCAGACTGTGGTCAAACCGGAATGCCCTAAGGAGTATGACCTTTATTCTACAGGTGGAGGGAAGCCATTGGCTTTTTTTGGGCAGAGGAGTGACATGGTCAAACTGTGCTTCAGAAACATGGCAAGCAGAATGTAAGATGATGGATTTGGGAAAGTGGGCAGGAGAAAGAATGACACTGGGAAGACCAGTCAGAACTCAGCTGCAAGGGACAGAACAAAGAAATCAAAGGCTGCCATGGAGGAAGGGCATTGGGGAGGGTGGGGAAAGAGGCAGCAGGGCGGTGGACCGGGGAGGCGTAATGAACATGAGAGAAGGGGAAGGACTTGGCAAGTGTTTTCACAGACAGAGCAAAGGACAGGGCTGAATCAAAGATGGTTTAACAGGGTTTGTGTCTAGGGCCTCTTTGTGTATAGATCATTAAAGGAAGTAGGGAACACGGGTTTGGCCGAGTCCATTTTTTTTGGAAATATCGAGTTTGTCATGCCAGTAGGCCATCTAGGTGGAGATGTTCAAAAGGCGGGGAGATGAGAGTCTGGAACTCCAAAAAGAGGTCATGGCTGGAGATGGACACTGAGGAGCCATCTTCACATGGGCCAGCTGAAGTCATATGGCTGCCAGAGAGCGCCAAGGCAGAGAGTGTAGGGAGAAAAGAAGAGAACAAAGAGTAGATTCTTATGGACTGAAGTCATTTAGAATAAGGACTCCTTAAGCCTTGTTGCTTTCCTGATCATAGGAAAATGGTTAAGTAACTAAGTGGTCAAAAGCTGACAAATATTTCCAAATAAGGTCACATACACACTCACACACACACAAACAAAAACCACAGAAAGAAAGAAAAAGAAAGCTGACATATTGTAAATTATTTCTAATTATTTGACTAATTCATATTTGACTAATTGTAAATAATAAACACATTATTTAAAAAGCACTTATAAGAGCATATAAGTTGTTTCCTTAAAAATTAAAAAAATTGCTATTATAAATAATATTGTAATCAGCAATAATTTTAAAGTTCTATCTTTGTAAATCCTTGATAAGTTCCAAAACTGAATTGCTGTAAGTGAAATTATAAGGCTTTAAAACTTTTTATTTGCTGAAGTGTTCTCCAGAATGGCTACATTAAGCTTATACTCCTAGCAGCTTTGAGTGCACACATCTTCCCACCATGTGCCATTCTGTAATGATTAAGTAAGTTTTAATCTTTTACAAATTGCTCAATTTGATAGGTAAAAATTTACCTTATTAACTTTTTTTTTTGAGACAGAGTCTTGCTCTGTTGCCTGGACTAGACTGCTGTGGCATCAGTCTAGCTCGCAGCAACCTCAAACTTCCGGGCTAAAGTGATCCTGCCTCAGCCTCCCAAGCAGCTGGGACTACAGGCACAGGCCACCATGCCCAGCTAATTATCTTATTAATGTTTTAATTACATCTCATATTTGTGAAAATAAACACTTTTCATATTTTTACTGGCTATTCAATTCTTCTTTTGTTAA
>NW_012152618.1:7345785-7362378 GCF_000956105.1 Propithecus coquereli | reverse complement strand
GCCCAGCTAACTTTTCTATCTTTTGTAGAGATGGGGTCTTGCTCTTTCTCAGGCTGGTCTCGAACTCCTGGCCTCAAGTGATCCTCCTATCTTGGCCTCCCAGAGTGCTAGGATTGCAGGTGTGAGCCACTGTGCCCAGCCAACAAAACTACTCTTACATAAGGTACCAAGATAGCAAAAACGTAATTAATTCTGTCATGGGAATGGGGTGTCAGAAAAGACTTTATAGAGAAAGTGACAAATGAGAATTCTGAAGGATAAAAATAGTAGTTTGCCAGGGTAGTGGAAGGTTGTGTTCTATAGAGGGAAGAACATACCTGCAAAAACTGAGACTCACTATGGCCCCCTGAGAGAAATGCAAATAGGAAAGCACTGTTGGAAGATGCAGGGGGAGGAAGCAGGAGAGACAGTAAGCAGCAGCTCATAAAGGTTCTCAAAGGTTCTCACTGACTCGCTGAGGAACTTCACCTGCAAGCCAGCGTTAGCCACATGTGTTCACTCCAAATCACCTGGGTGGCTACTTCACATATGATTCCTATCACATCCACTTGAAATTATGATTTAGCAGGCATGGGATGAGGTATGGGATCCTGTACTTTTAAACAAGCACTAGATTCTAATTGGCAAAAGGCAAAAAATAAAAGGTTTTGAATAGTAATAAAATAAAATAATCACATTTCAATTTTACAAACATCACACAGGCTACTTGTAGAGGACCGACTGGATGGCATGGAGCGAGAGGTTGCTGACTTACTGGTGAAAGACGAGAGCCAGAATAAAGGGGAGTGGGAGTGGAGAGGACAGGACGGCTTAAAGCAGCATGAAGAATGTGAAAGAGAAGGGATGTGGTGGTGGCGTAAGAGAAGGAAGAACTCATTTAAAAAAATTAAACCTTAAAAATATCCACTATTCAACAAATATTTACCGATCACCTAGTATATGTCAGGGACTGTTCTAGGTCTTGGGGATACAATAATGAACAGAATAGATAAAAAAAATAACTGCCTCCAGGGAATTCTAGCAGGGGAAGAAAGACCAAAAAAATTAAATCAATATTATATCATATGTTAGAAGATGAGTATTGAGAAGAAAAAAAAACAGAGAATGGGGAATGCAATGCTAGCATGTAATGATTTATAAGGTGGTTGGATAGTCTTGACTGACTGGGAAGTTGACCTGAGCAAATTTGAAAGCGATGAGGAAGTGAATGTTCCAGCGCAAAGACCCTCCGGTGGCAATGTGCCCGTAGAGGAGAGAGCAAACTACAGCCACTGCCTGTTTCTGTAAGTAAAGTCTTACTGCAGTACAGCCATGCACATTCAATTACGTGTTGTCTACGGCTGCTTTTGTGCTGCAACCCCAGTTAAACAGCTACTACAAAGACCCCGTGGTCCATAAAACCTAAATTTTTTACCATCTGGCCCTTGACAGGAAAAGTTGGCCAACTCTTGACATGGAGAAAGAGTGAAGGCTGGCAAGAGGGGAAGGCAGGGCTGGGTGCGGTGGCTCACGTCTGTAATCCTAGCACTCTGGGAGGCCAAGGCGGGTGGATCGTTTGAGGTCAGGAGTTCAAGACCAACCCGAGCAAGAGTGAGACCTTGTCTCTACTAAAAATAGAAAGAAATTAGCTGGACAACTAAAAATATATAGAAAAAATTAGCCGGGCATGGTGGTGCATGCCTGTAGTCCCAGCTACTCGGGAGGCTGAGGCAGGAGGATCGCTTGAGCCCAGGAGTTTGAGGTTGCTGTGAGCTAGGCTGACGCCACAATACTCTAGCCTGGGCAACAGAGTGAGACTCTGAAGAAAAAAAAAAAAAAGAGGGAAGGCAGAAGCCTAGTTAGAAGGCTTTGTAATAAGCCAGATGAGTAAGAGGATTGCTTGGCCAGTGGCAGCAGTAGAGGTGGAAGAAGTGGTTGGATGCTCGTTCTATTTTGAAGGCAGAATAATAAGCAGGAGTCCCAGAAAGACTGGTATGGGGTATGAGAGAGATGACTCCAAGGTTGTGGTTTGAGCAACTGGAAAAATGTAATTACCATAAACAGATGAAGACAACATGGGATGCAGCCTGAACATGGGAAACGAGGGGATGAAGAGTTCAGTTTTGGCCGTGTTCAGTTAGGGTATATGGAAGACATAGTGCTGGGAAGTGCCAGTAGAACACAAAGAAAAACTGACTATTTCAACACTACCAACAATTAAAATGACCAGACCATGCACTGATTATTTCACTGGGGGAAAGTTGGGATCAGGGAAGGCTACCTGAAAAATGGGTCTTGAAGGAAGAATATGAATTAGCCAGGGAAAGGAGGAGAGGGAGAATGTTTCAGGAAGAAAAGTGATCACAAATGAAGAGAAGACATAGCACAGTGTGTACAGACACGTGCTGTGTGTAAACTGCAAGCAAGGGGAAGCCTAGTGTGTGAGGCAAGAAGTGTTGACAGGTGAGTTTGAACACAGCTAAAGCCACTTCTGGGAAGCTTAGTATGCCCTGATAATTAACTTGGACTTTATTACAAGTTTACAGGGAACCGCTGAAGAGATTTTGTTTTGTTTTGTTGGGACAGAGTCCCGCTCTGTCACTGTGGGTAGAGTGCAGCGTCATCACAGTTCACTGTAACCTCAAACTCCTGTGATCAAGTGATCCTCTTGCCTCAGCCTCCCCAATAGCTGGGACTACAGGTGCATGCCACCCAGCTAATTTTTCTATTTTTAGTAGAGACAGGGTCTTGCTCTTGCTCAGGCTGGTCTTGAACTCCTGAGCTCAAGTGATCCTCCCGCCTTGGCCTCCGAGAGTCTTAGGATTATAGGCTCTGTAAGCCACCGCGCCCTGTCAAGAGTTTTAAGCAAGGAAGTGATGCATTGAGATCTCGAAGTTTTCATTCACTTGAGTAGGTGACTGAGTGGCACCGTTTTTGCAGTACAGATAAAAAGCAATGAGTTGATAAGACAGGTCATGAAACATATAAATCAGACCCTTAAGAAATCAATAACTCCAATAAGAAGGAGCTAATTTTTTCAGTAATAGTGCAACTCCCTTTGAAGGCAGATAACCAAATACTTCAGAAAAGTTTTTGTGACATAATGGACAGAGACTCAAGTCACAACTTTCGTAAGAGTACAAGTTCTATTTGTACAGAACTCTAATTTATAACACTTACAAATGGTGCATCTCATTTTAATCACACAACTCCATGAGGTATGCAGGAAAGTGACTATGTCCATTTTACAAATAAATCTCTCCAGGCTTTGTCTTAAGAGGGGAAACGTTTAATTTGTGCATCCAAACCACTACAGGAGAGTGTCATTAAGGTAAGGACTAGATATGGTCTTAGAAAACAATGATGGCCCTGATCAAATAACGTTAACCTCTGTTTTATTTTTATCACTTGGAATGAGTTTAATGTTCTTTGCTTTTTCACATGATTCTTAGAAAAGTTGCTGAATTATTTATGTCACCATACCGAGACACCTAATATTTATTTTCTGGGTTTCCCCAACCAGACTGTGGGCTCCTACTGAGCACGAACCAGGTCTCATTTATCCTTACATTCCCTAGTGCCAAACACAGGCACTCAAATATCTGTCTAATAAATCAATTAATGATTTACTTTGAGAGAGAGAGGTGACAGATAGATACAAGAGACCAACATAAACATCTTTAATATAATTTTAAAACAGAAATTGAGTTTTACCATCTTATGCTAAGGCTGACAGAGTATCATCAGCTTATGAAAAATAAATTTGAAGTTCGACAACTTTCCACTTGCATGGGGTGGCAAAATAACACATATGTGTTACACACATACACAAATATTAAATAAAGACTCAATTACTAAATTACGCCTACAGATGGTTTTCATTCAGTACCATGTGATTTTATTTTAGCCCTAGGTACAGCTTAAATAATATTCAAAGATACTAAGTGAGTGGTTTAGAAAAACAGACTGAATACAAGATTTTCCTAACAAATATTAAGAAATCAAGTTCTCTAAACCCTCAGTGACTTTCAGACATATTGCCAGTAACTATCAACATTCAGTATTTCTCTTCAACCGCTGTTCCCACCATCCACCAGAACAAGCATCCGGGCCACTCTGCTGCCTCTCCCCCATTCTTCAGAGCCACCTGGTTTCTTGATCCACAGTTTTCTAAAAGCCCAGGCGGCTTAATCTTTATGTCACGATGTTTGCCGAAACCCATTAACTGATCTACCCTGCTTATTTGATCAATATCCTTACATATAAATCTATTGTAGGCAGAGCCTCACAGATATCTATTCAATTTTATGTCTAAATGTCCTGTTGATAAAAGAAGTAGTTTCATTTTGGTTCTAGAGGGTGTTGGGACCCAGTGACTCTAACCAATGTGACTGATGGGCCATAAGATAAAAACTGAAAACTACTGCTGGAAGGATGTGACTAATTGAAGAGAACGTTGCGAGAAGTCTTAGGGTAGAGCATGGAGGATCCACATTTGTAATTCATTTGAGAGAACTGTTATGTGGTTATGAGGGAAGAACCAACTAGATACATTTTATAGAATCTTGAAAAAATTCTCAACATATTTGGTTGATAAGATGGTGAAATGTGAGCCGGACAAACTAACAGTTTGCTTCTCCATAAATTCCACACCCAGACCTCTGTGTCACAGCCTGGAAGGAGATTCTACTCTACCTTTAGCTTCTAGATAATCGACATTTTTATGAATGATTCTGAATCACACAAATAAAGGAATTTATCAATGTAACCTTTCTGAATAGGAAAACATACAGCTCATACAAAGCTGGGAAAGGCTACCAATATCCCAAATAAACGAAAGAATATTCAATGTGATCTGAACTGAAATCAACACAATGAATTCTCATATAAAAGTAAATTCTACTTTTAAAATGGCAAAACCCAACCATTTTATACATAAATAATAACCTCCACCATTTATTGAGATATTACTATGTGCCTGTCACTGTGATTATAACTTTACATTTATTCTTTCATTTAATTTTTACAATCCCTAGGAGGCAGGTTTTATTCTCATTTTGCAGAGTAAACTGTAAAATGAGGGGGAGGGGTAAGACAGTTTGGCAAAATAGACATCCTAAAAAAAAAAAAAAGACCTTTGGTTCACCATAAACTTAAACCAGCCACTGCGCTGCTAAAAAGCTACTGCAACATTAAGGGACATCAGACAGTTCTACTAGATTCCACAGTAATCAAGGCATATTTAAAGCCTGCATCCATTTCTGGGGATTAGAGGAAGGATGCTGACAAACTGGAGAAAGTATTTTCAAAAAAAGACAGTGGCCAAAATGGTGAGGGCAATGTCGAGTAAGGAACAGTGGCAAAAAGAGAGCAGGTTTAGACCGGGCACCATCTGTAATCCTAGCTCTTTGGGAGGCCGAGGTGGAAGGATTGCTTGAGGCCAGGAAGAGACCAGCCTGGGCAACACAGGGAGACTGTGTCTCTACAAAAAATTAAAAAATGAGCCAGGAGTGGCAGCATGCGCCTGTAGTTCCAGCTACTTGGGAGGCTGAGGCAGGAGGAATCACTTGAGCCCAGGAATTTGAGGTTGCATGAGCTGTGACCACACCACTGCACTCCAGCCTAGGCGACAGAGCAAGACTCTGTTTCTAGAAAACAAAATTAATAAAAAAAAAGTTAGCTATGACTAATAGCTCTGGGACCTCAGAGAAGTCCCAAGCCTTCCGAGCTGTTTCCGCATTTGAAAAATTAGCTTATCACTGTCTACCTCACAGGGATGTGAAACAAACAAGACAGCATGGGAAAGTGTTCCATAAATCTTAATTCCTTTCTTCTTTCATAAAAAATCTTAGTTATAATATCTAAGAGAGACTACTATGTGCCAGGTACCAGGCTAATCTTTATCATCTCACTAAATCCTCACAACAGTATAAAATGTCCACTATTATTATCCTCATTTTACGGACAAGGAAATTAGGCTGGGAACACCTAACTTACCTGACACTACACAGCTCAGCGGTCAGCTAGAGATCGTGAACCCAGGTTTGCGGGACGCTACAACCCAGTTTTGAGCCTCTGTACAACATGGCCTTTCATATATAATCCCTCATTTATACAGCTCTGCAGCTAACCACGTGCCTCGTAAGATATCTTCTATGTTGTAGCTATTCAATTATTGTTTCTTTAATCTAATAAACAAACAATGGCTGTCTTCAATCTGGTACAACTGTTTTCAGGAAAGAGGGGTATGACATAGCAGAGGCAGAAATGCCTCTGTCCTTGCTCTGCTGTCACTAAGTGGTGGTGAGATCTTGGACCATACCATCTGGGCCAGGTTTCCTGATTTTTTTTTTTTTTTTTTTTGAGACAGAGTCTCACTGTGTTGCCCGGGCTAGAGTGCCATAGCGTCATCCTAGCTCACAGCAACCTTAAACTCCTGGGCTCAAGCAATCCTTCTGCCTCAGCCTCCCGAGTAGCTGGGACTACAGGCATGCGCCACCATGCCCGGCTAATTTTTTCTATATATTTTTAGTTGTCCAATTAACTTCTTTCTATTTTTAGTAGAGACGGGGTCTCACTCTTGCTCAGGCTGGTTTCAAACTCCTGAGCTCAAACAATCCGCCCGCCTCGGCCTCCCAGAGAGCTAGGACTACAGGCGTGAGCCACCGCGCCCAGCCAGGTTTCTTGATTTTTAAAACAAGGAACCTGGACTACACAATCCTTCAATCTAGCTCTAGACTATACAGTCCAGCACTTCTGATCTAGCAAAGATTTAAAATAAGAAGTCTAGAATTTTAAAACTGGAAGAGACCATAAAGGTCTGGCCCAAACCCTTTAGTCTGAGATGGGAATCAGAACAAAACCCTGGCTGGCCTGATTTCCAAACCTTCATTGCTTCCTTTATAATGACATGAATCATGCATTTCAAACAGACAGGATTATAGAAACATAACTGGCACCACATAGACCATAATAATGGAAACCAAAATAAAATGGTACTTGGTAACTTATAGCACTCTAAAAACTCAAACTTTATTAGTCACTACAAAACACTAGGTTTTACTGCTTAAAATAAGCATCTTAAAAATTTAAGGACACATTAGGATATTATCTTTTTATTTTGTGAATAACCAATTCTAATAAATAAAAAAGACAATCTCAGAATAAATTATTCTGATAATAAAAGCCCTGAAATTATACTATTAGCTTTTTTTTAACAAAAAGCATTTATAGAAATACTGGATAAGATTTCGAAACTACTGTTACAAAGGCTAAACGAAAACTAATAAAAATATTTTCATAATCTCTAGAGATACACTAAAAATGAAACAATCCAACTAGAATTTTACATATTCAAGGATGGCATAAGAAGTTTTGAAAAATAAATCACCCTAGGATTGGAGCAGCTAAATGTAAAATGCCACTTATGAGATTAAAATATAAAGCACAAAACATTTTAAGAGGAAAAAAAAGAATGTGAGAAATAAGCAATTTCCACTATAACACTTAAAGTAAATGTTAAGTCATATTCACAATTATTTATTATGCGTACTATGTAGAAAAACTGGTGGCCTGGGTTCTGTGATTCAGTATGCTGTCAACCACTATTAACTCCACAACTATAATAGACAGTATGTGAAAACTATAAAGAGAAAACTACAAATAAAATGTTATGGTGGTCGGCCAGGCACAGTGGCTCATGTCTGTAATCCTAACACTGTGGGAGGCTGAGGCAGGAGGATTGCTTGAGGGCAGGAGGATTGCTTGAGGTCAGGAGTTCAAAACCAGCCTGATCTCATCTCTACTAAAAATAGAAAAAAATTAGCTGAGCAACTAAAAATAGAAACAAAAAAATTAGCAGGGCATGGTGGCGCATGCCTGTAGTCCCAGCTACTCAGGATGCTGAGGCAAGAGGATCCTGAGCCTAGGAGTTTGAGGCTGCTGTGAGCTAGGCTGACACCACAGCACTCTAGCCTGAGCAACAGTTCGAGACTCTTGTCTCAAAACAAAACAAAAAAAACAATGTTATGGTGGTATAGAGGTATTAAGGTTTGGAGCTGGCCAGCCTGGATTCAAATCTTAGCTCTACCACTTACTAGGTATATGTGGAGAAAATGACAATATATATACTTCAAAGGCCCATTGTGAGGATTAAAAATAGAATACATGTAAAGGACTAGCATAGCACCTGGTACCTATAAGCATCTAACAAATGCCAGTTATTCTCATCATTAGGATAGTCTCGTCATCATCCTCACACAGGACTCACCCACCAAGTCACAGTTACAGGGGGGTTTCATCCCCGCCCATGTGCTGACAAGCAGCTTTTGTTAGCCCAGCGGCCATTCCCCTTACTCTCTTCCCATGAGCCTCCTTTCCTTGGGGAAGCCTGACCGATGCGCCTCGGTCCTCACCCCTCGGTGAGGTTCACTCTCCACCCTCCGGGGTGGGCAGGGGGCTCAATCCTGGTCAGAGGTTGGTTGAGAATTGGGCACCTGGCCTAAGCCAATCAGAGGAAATGGGCTCAACTCCAGGACTGCCGTTGAAGCCCTTGGGCTCTCTGTCTACAAGTATCTCCAGGATGGAACGCTGAAACCATTATGGCCATCTGGCTGTCACAGTAGAGAGCTTAGCAGATACAGCAAAGAAGAGCTAACAGGTCAAGTTTTGATAAAATTGAGCCCTTAGTTCCAACTGTGCCAGGTTTATCACTAGACCCTTAAGTTATGGGGACCAAAAAATTTCTTTTCTGATTTGCTTAAGCTCATTTGAGGGATTTTTGTTTTATTTCAGTCATTTGCATCTGAGAAGGTCTGACACATCAGGTATCGGTCAGCACCCAGAAGCTGGTGACCCGAATATAGTAGAGCTTAATAGTGAAAGGCATGGACTTAGAATCAGAGAGCTGGTTCCTAATTTTGGCTCTACCAATTACCAACAGCACGACCATGGGCATTTGTCTACGTCTACTTCCTTGTCTGTAAAATGGTTTGATTTGGGCCTCAAAGGGATGTGACAACGTGTATAAACTGTTCAGTCTTCTGCTTAACAATGAACACTCAATTAGTAGAAGCTATTATTATATCATTGACTCCCAAATAGATCTGCACACCTGACCTCTGTTGAGTTCCATGTCCATATTTCCAGTGGTCTAAATAGCCATCTTCACCTACATATTCCCCTACCCAACCTCAAATTTAGCACTTCCCACTCTCGTCTTATCCTGCCTCCACACTTCCCCATCACACCCTCTGCCCCTCCGAAAGAATGCTCACTGGAAGTCCATTCCTTGTCGATAGTAACTATGTTCCCAGCAGCCTCGAAAACCAGAACCCTAAGAGTCACCTTAGACTGAAACTTCTTCCCTGTTACCTAATCAATCATGAAGCCCTGTTAAGTATCTGCAGCCTGACAGGAAAGAATTTTCCTCTCTCCGGTGGATAAAAACAAGGGCAGGATTCTTCCAACTTCAGGATGTGTGACCTTTTCACTGGCTTTCAAGGGAAACACCAATCCTTCTCCCCCTTTTCCTCATCTCATCCTCCTTGTGGCTTCCTTTCTTTCCTTACCCCGAATAGACTTTTGCTAGCTTATTTTTTCCTTAACCTCAAGCCACAGACTAACAAATTTAGACGAATCCAATCTTTGCAGCTCCTACACACAAGCCACTTAGACTTGCACCACTGGAAAAAGTTACAAGCATGTAGACTGACACTACTAAACTTGGCTCTGTCCTCACCTGGATCTTCAGAACTGCTTGGCAATGTCTATATTTCTGATCACATTTGTTGGCATTCCCGAAAACGGTTATTTCAACCCTCCATCACCCACCTCTCTCAGCCACTATTTTCACCTCAGACAATTAAGGTAACCAGGCAAAAACTCCCTCAACTTTACTCCCAGATTTCTAAATAAAACTAAATCTATAACCCTCATCATCTCATTTCCCTCAGTCAGAAAGGCTGGAATGGAGAAGGTACACAATTCAGTGATGGAATAAACAAGAGGAGGAGACAATCTTTCTCCAATCCTGCCTCCTACAGTGCCTCTGAAATTTTAATATGCACACAAATCACCTGGACATCTTGTTAAAAATGCATACTCTGATCCAGGAGGTCTCAAGTGGGGCAGAAGTTCTGCATTTCTTCCAACAAATCAACGTTGCTTTGGGGACAATATTTAGAAAAACAAGGTCTAGATTCCATCCTGTCTCACTTCCTCAGAGACCTTTTATTCTAAGACAACACCTGCTGCTTCTTTATCAGTTGCTCTCTCCCTGAACATATAACAAACCTGTCCTTCTATTTTAAAATAAATGCTCCTTTGTTCCTCTTTTAGCTACCACCGAATCATTACAGCTTTCTTTGGCTCAATAGGCAAGTTTCTATGAATAAGTTAATGGTTCCCAAACTTTCTCGGTTCATAGAACCTTTAGTGTCTCAGTAATTTTTTCATGGTACTCCTAGGCCAAAAGAAATACCTAGTAACTATAGTTACCTTTAAGTAGTAAGGGCCAAACCATTTAGTAAGTATTTAAGTCCTAACAACTCAATGCCTGCTGGGCACTGCATAACTTTTCAAACCTCAGAATCAGATTGGACACTGACGGCTTCATTTCCTGTTCCACGCTAATTTTCAGACAGACCATCCTTGCTTTTTATCAGAGCAAGCACTGAAAATCCAGCTTCACAAAGGTATGACATCATCAAAAGGAATGTAGTGATCTAATGTAGCAATTTAATCATATCGCTGCATTTCCTTTGAAAATTTAAAATATTCCACATCACCCTTTTGAATTAGCTACAGTGCTCTGAGGTGCCTTGATGAACAATTTAGGAAACTAGGTTTAGGTGGTCCTCAGAATAGCACCGTTGCCATTGCTTAGGTTGGGGAAGAGTTGTTGGAAATGCAGAATCTGGACATCCAAGCTAGACCTCCTGATTCAGAATCTCCACTTTGTAAGATCTCCGAGTGACTCACAGACACATTAACATAGACCAGAAGTGCTGGTCTATGACCCCTGCCTCCATTTTCTCACATACCATTCATACTCAACTCACTGCTTTCTGATTTTCGCTCCCACAGCTCCACTGAAATTACCCTGGGCAAAGTCCCAAATGACCCTCCTCCCTTTTTAAAAAATAAAAGCAATAAATGTCATTCAGTTCTAATCCTAATTAACCCCCTCTGCGGTGTTTCGTGCTATTCATCTTCTTGAACCTCTAGTCTTCCTCGGTCTCTAAAACACCACGTCTTCTGGTTTTCTTCTTTTTGTTCAATGTACTTCTCCCCTCTCCCCTTCTTCTGCCGATGACGCAGGTGGGTTTGGTTTTTGCTCTATTCCCCATTGGCTTCTGCCATAAGCACCACTCTTGCTGGGCACAGCTTTTCTCCCAGGCGACTGCACTGCAGCCCCTGCTGACCACCATAGTCCAGGTTGCTCTCTGGAGCCTCAGACCTACAAAACCAATTTCCACTTGGATGTACACAAGCACAGCAAACTGAACTGTTCCAAAACAACTTACCTTCCTGTCTTCCCTGGCCTTCACGTTGCTCTTCTTTACATATTCTTTCCTTTACTAAGTGGCATCTTTGTTCAACCAATTTCCCTAGAGAAACTTAGAAACCATCCTTGACTCATTCTTCTCCATTTCCCTTGTCCTACACAATCAAATCAAATATGCTTGCTGTGTCTCATATATGAATCTCTCCATCCCTATTATGATACCTCCCCCTTGAAAGAGGTCCTTATCCTTTGCTTGGATTCCTAACAGTCTCCTAACTCATCTCCCTGCCTCCAGGATTTCCGTGCCTTGCTTCAAACCATTCTCCACACTCCAATCAAATCAGCTTTCTAAAATTAAAATCTGATGTCACTGCCTTCCTCTGAATCCTCTCATGGCTCCCAGTGCCTAGCAGTGCTCCTCAAACTTTTCCAAAAAATGGCAGAAGAGTTTGTAGTTAGAGATCTCAGACGTTCACTACAAACATTTCTTGCAAGGCTGTTTCATCTAAAAGTCATTTTGATTTTATGTTCTATGCCATGGGTAGCCGCTTATGTTATTAAAAGAATGTTTTAAATATCTTACCAATTAAACTATAATTTTTCCACACAATAACTAATATCACCCTCAAGGAAGACACACTGGTTAACTTGTGGCTTCAAATATCCCTTGGCACCATGCCAATAGACCAGGGGTTAGCAAACTACAGCCTGCAGGCCAAATATGGCCCACGATTGGCTTTTGTAAATAAAATTTTACTGGAACACAGTCAAGAAAGCTCAATCATTTATGTATTGTCTATGGCTGCTTTCAAATAACAATGGCAGAGTTGAGCAGATGTAACAGAGACCATGTAACTCACAAATCTAAAAGAAGAGTTATTTGAAGAAATATTGTATGGACTGGTAATTTAAAAAGAAAGAAGGAAGGAAAATAAATTTTTAAAAATACACAGTGCTTCCCCTAAGATCTTACCCAAAAAAGAACCATGAGATCCTTTAATAAATCATGGCATGTTCTAAGAACAGGAAGTAGTTCCATTTGCTAAAGTAGAGAATGCATGATGAATATTTAGGGGGAAATAAAGCTAAATAAAGCTGAATTGGAGCCATATAATAGCAGATCTCAAATGTCATGCTAAGGAATTCAGACATGATTTTTCAAGCTGTAGAATGGCTGAAGTCATGTATGCAAACACTGATACAATCTGAACTGTGCAATAGGACAGGGGTCAGCAAACTATGGCCTGTGGGCCAAATCTGGTCCACCACCCATTTTTATTCTTTATTTTTTACTTTTATTTATTTTTTTTTAGAGACAGAGTCTCACTATGTTGCCCAGGCTGGACTCGAACTCCCAGTCCTGCCTCAGCCTCCCAAGTAGCTGGGACTACAGGCACACTCAGACATCCACTGGTTTTTGTAACTAAAGTTTTATTGAAACACAGCCACACTCATTCAGTTAAATATTTCTATGGCTGCTTTCCCTGTTACAATAGCAGAGTTGAGTAGCTGCAACAAAGACTGCATGGCCCACAAAACCTAAAATATTTGCTATCTGGCCCTTTGGCAAAGAAAATCTGCTGATCCCCACTTTAGGAAGAAGAATATGATAAGAGAAAATGATAAACGTAAAGGACAGACTAGGGAGAACAAGGAATAATGGATTCGGGGAGATGAGATTCATAGCTACTGGGAAAAAAACATACACACAAAAGGTAATGAGGGTCTAAACTATAGTAGTTAGCAGTAAGAACTGAAATCAAAGACGGGTGTTTGAGCATTGGTGTGAGAATGTAGACAGGAACCAGAGACAGACTGAAACAAGAGGATGAATGAGTCAATTCAATGCTAAGGTGCTATGGCTGGGAGGAAACAAGAACATCAATAAAAACACGGAGCACACGATAAAGAGGTTTCAGAAGGAAGACACTAGGGGAGGATTAGTTTGACATCAGATGTGAAAACTCAACACCTCATGAGGTACACCTTAATAGTGCAAGAAGGAAATCCAACTGGAGAAACAGAGTTAAGAACCAACAGTTCGGACTGCTTGAGGCCAGAAGTTTGAGACCAGCTGGGCAACATAGTGAGACACCTCATCTCTTAATAAAAAATAAAAAAATTAGCCAGGCATGGTGGCGTACGCTTGTAGTCCCAGGACTACAGCTCAGGAGGCTGAGGCAGGAGGATTGCCTGAGCTCAAGAGTTCCAGGTTGCAGTGAGCTGTATGATGCCACTGCACTCTAGCCTAGGAGACAGAGTGAGACACTGTCTCAAAAAAAAAAAAAATCAACAGTTCAGGGATTGACACAGAAATGGATGAGATCAATAAGCTAGAACTGACAGCAGAAGCAGCAACTCCCATTTACTCAGCAACTACAGTGTGTTAGACTCTATACTAGCCACTTTAAATTACCTCTAATCCTCCCAACAATCCTGCAATAAAGAAATCACCACTAGTTTTACAGATTAGAAACCTGAGTTGGGAAAGGATTGAACAAAATTTAAAATTCCAAGATCATAAAGCTAATAGTGTCAGGGGCAGAATTCAAACCCCAGTCTACTTGATACCAAAGCCAGTAGGCTATAGGCCATTCACACTATGTGTAAAGACAAGATTGTTGGCTCCACAACCAGAGGGAAATATTCAGAGCTAGTGAGAAGAAAGGAAGCCAGCAGAGAAAAGATTACAGAAAGCCAGTGCAGTACAGTATCAGGTAAGCCAACACAGGGGAATTTTAAAAGGAGGGGCTGAATAACACCAGGTGGTAATTTTGATGGCTTACCATGTGCCAGGTACTGTGCTTCACATACATCAGCTCATTTAGTCCTCTCAACAGTCACGGCATAGGTACTGCTATGCCACGAAACAAACACGAAAATGAAGCAGATAACTTGCTAGTATCACACAACCAGTCAGTGCAGAGCTGGATTCTGAATCCAGGCAGCCTGACTTCGAATCCTACACTCTTAACCAATACACCATACTACCTCTAGGTCAAGTGCTACAGAACACTTAAGGAGAAAAAGACCGGAGAGGGGAAAAGGACAGATCCTCTTATTAGGAGAATAGTGACTTTCAAAAGTTAGTTTCCAAAGATTAGTGTCAGAACAGCACTTGAAGGAACACATTATAAGGATTAAGAAATAAATAAGTGATCAAGTAAATAAGTGATAGTATTACCTACTTTTAAGAAGCTTTGGGAAAAGGTGAAAGAATATTAATTTATGTAATAATCAAGAAAGTGTAAACCAATTTGTTTTGGGTATTTTTTTTTCAAACTTATTGATTATGAGGTATTTAGAAGAGTTAATAAATGTCCTTCAGGTATCTGAGGGTACAGGACATAATGTTTCTTATGTGCTTTGTCAACTAAGAGTATGCCCTATTCCAATTTTCTCAGAGCCAAATGTGAATTAAAATCTCCAAGAAGTTTTACAAAGCTGTCAGTCTTCAGCCTGGATTCACAATCTCTGACTCAGAAGATCTGTAGTGGGGCCTGACACTAATGTGATTCTGATGTAAAGCTTACATACTTAAAGGAACTATGACACCCTCTGTATACACTGCCTGAGTTATCTGAAAACAGTATCCTCGTAAGTGTTTAAGGTCAATATAAACTTTACCACTTGACCAAGACCTGTTATGATTTACATGAAAAACTAACCTACTCAAAGATTTTTATATTTGAATACTATCAAAATAACATTTGAGTAAATAGTTAATTTTTTTCTTGAGCGTGAGTTTGTCCATGTTGAAATTAAACAACATCCCAATAGCGCACTTCTGAAAGTATTTCGATAAAGAAAAAGACTCATCTGATAAATATTTGGCTCATCCCAACTTTTTAAAATTAAGAAATTTCTGTAATACATAGAGCAAGATCAAGTAGAAGACCTGAAAATAAATACGACACCTCTGAAAACACGCATAAACACATACTTCTCGTGTCTGAGCTAGGAGGTCAAGCTCTAGAATTAGACTATCATGGTTTGTGTAACTTCCTAGCTACGTGATTTGGAACAAATTTTTAAATCTCTCTGTGCCTCAGTTTCCTCAACTGTAAAATGAGGGAAATAATAGTGGCTACACCTCATGAGGTTGCTGTGAGAAATGATATAATCTAGGCAGAAAGAGTGCTTGGTACATAATAAGCATTCAATACATGTTGGCAATATAAATGTTGGCACATAAAAACGTTCACTAACACAGCAATTTTACCTCTAGAAATTTTTCTTACAAAAACCTTGTAAAATGCACAAAGATACATCTTCAAGAATATCTAATGCACAGTTATTGTCACCACAAAAAACTGGAAATGACCCAAACTTCAACCACGAGGAGCTAAATAATTTACAGTATAATCTTTCATTCAGCATGATGTTTCTGAGATTCATCGCATTGTTGCATAAAAGACTACTTCATTTTGGCTGGTGTGGTGGCTCATGCCTGTAATGCTAGCACTCTGGGAGGCCAAAGCAGGAAGATCGCCTGAGCTCAGAAGTACGAGACCAGCTTGAGCCCTGAGAAAGAGTGAGATCCCGTCTCTACTAAAAATAGAATAAATTAGCCAGGCACGGTGGTGGTACGCCTGTAGTCCCAGGTACTCGAGAGGCCAAGGCAGGAGGATTGCTTGAGCCCAGTTTTGAGGTTGCTGTGAGCTAGACTGATGCCACAGCACTCTAGCCTAGGTGAGAGAGTGAGACTTAGTCTCAAAAAAAAAAAAAAAAGAACTATTAATACTTCACCTCATTTTATTGCTGAATAGTATCCCATTGCATGATGTAGCACATTCTATTTATCTATTCACCAGATGATGAGCATTTGCGTTGTTTCCATTTTTGGTGATAATGAATAATAAAGCTGAAGTCTTTGTGTGGACATGTTTTCATTTCCCTTGATAGATACTTAAGAGTAGAACCGCTGGCACATATGATAAATTTATATTTAACTTTCTGAAAAATGGCCAACCTGTTTTCCTAAGTGGCTACACCATCCTGCATTCCCACAACAAATGAATGTATCAGTGTATGAGGATTCCAACTGCTCCACATCCTTGCAAAACTTGGTATTGCCAACAGTTTTTTATTTTTATTTTTTATTTTTT
>NW_012152618.1:7342197-7345030 GCF_000956105.1 Propithecus coquereli | reverse complement strand
ACGGGGTCTTGCTCTTGCTCAGGCTGGTCTCGAACTCCTGAGCTCAAACAATCCACCCGCCTCGGCCTCCCAGAGAGCTAGGATTACAGGCGTGAGCCATCATGCCCAGCCTCTTTTCATTTTCTTAATGCTGCCTTTTGATAAGCAAAAGGCTTTAATGTTGACAAAGACCAATGTACCAATTTTTTTTCTTTTGCGGTTCACGTTTTTTTATGTCCTAAGAAACCTTTGTCTATCTTGAGATCACAAAGATTTTTCTCTTCTGTTTTCTTTTAAAGTTTTATAAAGAGTTTTGGTCTTACATTTAGGTCAATGATCCATTTTGAATTAGTTTTTACGTATAGTATAAGGATCAGGGTTTTTTTTCCCCATATAGACATCCATGTATTCCACATCACCTATTGAAAACAAACAAACAAACAAAAAAACCTACCCAGCATTGAATTATCTTGGTATCTTTATTTAAAAAAAAAAAAATCAACTAATCTTGTGAGTGAAGGTCTATTTCTGAACTCCTAATCCTGTTTCATCGACACATATCTGTTTCTTCTTTGACCCACAGATTATTTAGGAATGTGTTGTTTAATTTCCACATATATGGAAATTTTCAAGAATTCTTTCAATTATTGATTTCTAATTTGATTCCATTGTGGTTAGAGAACTTATTCTCAATGATTTCAATCCTTTTAAGTTTACTGAGACATATTTTATAGCCCAGCACATGGTTTATTCTGCTAAATGTCCCACGTGTGCTTGCAAAGAATGTGTTTTACACTGTTAACGCAAGTAGGGTTCTACAGATGTCGATCAGGTTAAGTTGGTTGACGGTGTTAGAATCTTCTATATCCTTGTTGATTTTCTATTTGTTCTAACAATTACTGAGAAAGAAGTATTGAAATCTCCAGCTATAACTGTAATTTGTTGATTGCTCCTTTCTAGTCTGTCAATTTTTATTTCATGTATTTTGGAGCACTGTATTATAATCAGAAAACACATAAAGTCATAAAGCAGCAACCTCTTTTCCAGGACATGGAAGATTTTTTACGGTTAAAATATACATGCAATTCCCAAACTCAAAAGGTAGCACCTTTAATTATTCAAAGTATTATATAATTCAAAGAAATTACTTTTTTATATACCTAGATAGTATATATTTATCTAAGAAAAATATAGATATGGACACATGTAGTTTAACTTCATTTCTTCTTCAATTCCTTATTTTTAAACAATAACCTTTATTTTCTTTGTAAATGACTAATTTTATCCAACAACAACACTAAAAAAAAAAGCTACTCCTATAATACATAGTAGAGTAGTTCGCATCTTAATGGTTTCATGTTTCAACTGTTAAAAATGTCAAGAATAATCGATTTTAGAAAAAAGCGTGAAACCTACATGTAATTTCTTAAATCAAGGGCAACACAGACTTCTTAAAATCCATTTTTACTATGAGCGCAATTATTACATGAGTCAAATTCAACAGTGCAGACACCAAAATAATTCCACAAATTTGGTAATAGCTATGTAAAAGACATTATTAAGGGTAAAGAAGCCATAAAACACGACTAAAAAGTAGGCAAATCCCACGATACCCCCCATTATTTCAGGAAAGAAAGAAATAACTTTTAGTATTTTATTTTTACAGCCTCCTATTAAGTTACAGACTAGATTGTAAATAAAAGAAATACTAAGGAGTATCAATAAATTGTAAAACAAATCTATGCTTACATCAGTTAAGACCTATGAAATAAGCATAAATTCATTTGTGTGATATTTGATCCAATCATTCTGTATGGAACACTAGCTTCTAAAATTAATTAACATCTAATGGTTTCAATTTTTTAAATACAGCTTAAATAATTAAATTCATGATTATAAATAAAATATTTATTGCCACTTGACTTCATTCTGCTAAGGGAGGGGGCATGGTGAGAGAAAGATCCTTTGATCAAGGTGTTCCTCAGCCTGAGTTATTTCATTACCCATGAGGTAATACAACTACCTGAAATTCAGTTCGAGATGTCCTTATCAACTGACCACAGTCTCCTTTCTCACAGTGCCAAGGCTATGTGCCAACCACCTAACCAACAATAGATTGGTTTTAATTTAAAATAAAGTTCTGATATCCCAGTAAAAGCAAGTCAAGAATTCTAAATCTAAAACCAAATTTCAACTTGTGATGCTAATGTTAACCAACATGACGAATAGGAGTAAGTGTTTAGAGTTAAGAGCAACCAAGGCCAAGTCCTAATAATGTGAAAAGGCACTGCTGAGAGCTAAAAATATAATTACTTTTTTTAAAAGCTCCTTACAAATAATCATTTATTCAACATCTCTTCTGTTAATTAGGTCAGCATCATTCTCATTGCATAGATGGAGAGACTGGGAGAGTTGCTGAGTGATTTGCTCAGTGCTAACACAGGAGATGACAAGAATCCACAGCAATACTAGTAGTTCCTATTCTCACAACTGGCTTCTGTCAATAATCATCTTTCCCCCACACTGTTCTCCCTTTCCCTAGACAATTCTAAGAGGAAGAGACACCTGCAAGAATCTTTAGAATAGGCACACATTAAAGAAAAACCTTACAGTTACTATGTGACATCAAAGCTCAGTTCCTGAAAACTAGCAATATGAACAAATCGTTCTTATATATTTGCAAGATACTTTCTACCAAAACTATCAAGAGATGCTTTGGATGTAACAATTTTAGGAACTGATATAAACAAAACCAATTAATATGAATTCTAGTTTCCTTTTTATTAGTAAGGGCATTCCCCCATCCCCACCCCCAGCCCTGGAGCACTGTTATTACTAAGGCTTTTATTTTTTA
>NW_012152618.1:7335604-7340237 GCF_000956105.1 Propithecus coquereli | reverse complement strand
GCCCTTGAGATCCATGGATGTGCAGGGTTCTATCACAATTTGTAACTTCATCAACTGACTTTTGGCCTAGATGATGGCATAAAACTTCATTTCACCTTCAAGGCGGACCTTTCTCCTAGTACTTGGCGTTAAAAATAGTTTAGGCCATGCTGGCCTAGGCTATTTTTATCTGGAAAATTAGGGACTAGAAACAGCACAGCAAGCATAGAAGGGAGAGTTGACCACAATAGGACAAAAACTCTCACAACTTTTAAAATGTCTCACTGCAGTTTTAGAACCTGGATGGGAAGGTGGTGAAGCAGAGGTAAGGTACAGGGTAGAGGGTCAGCTAAGGGCAAGTGTTCATATCTGAATAATGCTGTACATAACAAGAACAATAACAAAAGGTGTTTTGAGTAAGACAGAATAGTGTAAAACAGTTCCCCTGCCCTTATAACTTTCTGAAGAAGATACTTGAGCAATAAAAGGTATGTAAGGTTTTTGACAAAAGATATCAATGGAGATTCAGAGTTTGGGAAGATAATCGAGAACGGGACAGCCCAGATCCTAAAGCATACAGAAGATGTGAATTGCTGGGGCAGGGGTGTGGGAGTGGAAGAATTCCCAGATGTGCTGGGAAGAGAAGAAGGGGAGCAGCAGGGAAACAGGCCGGCTAGAACAGTGGTTGTACTTCAGAGTGGTGGCAAATCCGAGTGGATAAATGGTGTGAGCTAAGCAGCTGGTGAGCACTGAATGAGTAAGAATCAAACTGTACCCTTTAAACAAATCTCTGAAGAATTTTGAGTAAGATTTTTCTAAGTGTCGGTAACTTTATATAGGATACACAGGAGTAGTACGTGGAAAAAACAAATTAGGGAAAAAAGTAATATTGTATATAATACTGTGTAATAATCCAAAAAGAAAATGATTAAAATCTCAATTAAGATAGTGCAGTAGAAATTCAAATACAATACTTACTGGGTCCCCCAATGCAAGATGCTGAGCATACCAATGTGAGTAAGACAGGGTTTCTCTCCTCAAGTGCTGACAACGGTAGAAGAAACAGGGGTGGAAAGTCACCCCCATGAAGAGTGTGCTATCAGTGATGGGAAGCGCCAGAGCAATGGATGGGACAAAGCTGACTCTGCTTAGAGAAACGGGAGCAAGAAGCAAGTTAGAGAACCTTCCTACCGCTTTCCACATGAAAAGAGCTGAGGAAAAGCAAGAGGTAGAAAATGAAGGTAAGTTCAGGGACCTGCAAGTAGGCTCCTGTGGCCGCAACAGAAAGTACATGGCAGGAAGTGAAATGTTCTTTTTAAAAAGTAGCAATGGATAGAATGGACTGGAAAGAAAAGATACAAAAAGAAAAAACATTAGGCTTTTATAATATTAATAATCCAGGACAGGCCCAGCATAGTGGCTCACGCCTATAATCCTAACACTCTGGGAAGCAGAGGCGGGAGGACTGCTTGAGGTCAGGAGTTCGAGACCAGCCTATGCAAGAGCAAGACCCTGTCTCTACTAAAAATAGAAAAATTAGCTGGGTGGCACGCGCCTGTAGTCCCAGCTATTCGGGAGGGAAGATAGTTCCTACTGAGGAAACAAGAGAGGGTAAGCCTGCTTCAGGGAAAAATGGCTTTAAATCATGTCAGAGGAAAGAGGTGGATAAAGAATATTTAAGGAAATTAGGGACTATCTAAAGGAGGAAAATGTAGGATGTCAGATAAGCTAACTAAAAAGCATTTTCCAATAAAAGAAAAAATAAATAAATAAATCAACACTCAATATATTCCATAGTAAAAATAAAAAATTAGAAAATAAATAAATAAAAAGCAATTTTCAAGACATCTTTCAGAGGAGTAGGGCTAACCCTTCTACCTTGGTCTCCCAAAGTGTGTAAGCCATTGCACCTGGCCAGGTTTTAATTTGTAAAAACTATTTCATAATAACCTAAGGTTCACCCATAGTTTTGTGACCCCCTATCACCTTAGAGTGAAAAGCAAGGCTTTCTATGCTTAAAAGTCCTGGATACTACCTTCTAATTTTAATAGTCAGTATTCAGTATTTGATAGTTGGTACCTTTATTGGTAATTCCAGTGCCAGGCTCCACATCAAGGGAAGAAGGGCTCATACCTCTGCTACTTTTGCAGATCACCAAACATGGTCCCTAAGCTATCATTAACTTTCCCCTTCTTTACTTACTACTTTAGGAAGCTACTATATAGTCGCTTGCATCTACAAGTCAATGGAACTATTTGTGGTATTTTATGGTTATTCTACCTCTTCTCAATTTTCTGTGGCAGTTTTATTTTCAACACGTTTAAATGAAGATGTTTATTTCTAACTTTATTTTGACATTGAATCAAAAATCTATGCTTGCCTCACGTTGAACCACTCAGTTTTCTCCAATGTTTCCCTAAATTTCAGACTCTACACATTTCTTTTTCCATGGATTTACAAGCTATCTTGAGAGTGAGTGGTTCATGCAAGAAAGCACAGACAGACAACACCAGAAGCGCTGCAAGATTTCCTGTAATAATTCCTGTAGGCCGCCCAGCGGCAGAGCTAATGAGAGCACATTGCACAAAGAAGCCAGGAATAAAGGATGGGGAAGAGAAGAGGATGGGCTGTAAGGCCAAAAGCAGAGCGGCAAGCACGGCCAATCTGAAGAAATGTGGAAAAGCAGAGCACAGAACTTTTTCCTGTGGCTCTGGCTGGGAAGTAAGTGTCAGTAAGCTACTATAAACAGAAACCCTGCAAGAGTGGGGCAAGAGAAGAAAAGAAGAGTCAGGGCAAGATAAAATAATAATTATTTCCTTCCAATTGCTCAAGCCAGAAACCTTCTCTTCCTTTCTCTCATACCTCACATCTAATCCATCAGCAAATCTTACTGACTCTTACTTTCAAAATAGATCCAGAATTCAACTAATTCTCACCACCTCCATAGCTATTACTCTAATTTAAGCCTTCATCATCTAGTGCAGAGTACTGCAAGAATATCCTAACTGGTATTTCTGCTTTCTTCCTTTCTCCTCAGGTCTACTGCCATATAGCACCCACAGAGGCCTTTTTTTTTTTTTGGGACAAAGTCTTGCTCTGTTGCCTGGGCTAGAGTGCTGTGGCGTCAGCCTAGCTGACAGCAACCTCAAACTCCTGGGCTCAAACAATCCTCCTGCCTCAGCCTCCCGAGTAGCTGGGACTACAGGCATGCACCACCATGCCCGGCTAATTTTTTCTATATATTTTTAGTTGTTCAGTTAATTTCTTTCTATTTTTAGTAGAGACGAGGTCTCGCTCTTGCTCAGGCTGGTCTCGAACTCCTGAGCTCAAACGATCCACCCACCTTGGACTCCCAGAGTGCTAGGATTACAGGAGTGAGACACCGCGCACAGCCGACTCAAGTCTTTATGGTAAAACTGCGTATCTAGAATTCTAAAGCAAGGATTAACCTAGCAAATGCGTCTGGAGAGGTATGCCCTCCAGGTGAGACATTATCACTAAGTCAAGGTTTCCATCCTGGTACATACCAGTTAACTCTGTTTTGCTCTATGGCCACCCTGTATAAGGCAAACATCTTTAAGAAGTCTGTACATACATACCACTAGTTATGATTTATATTCCTTTATCTGGATCTCTATAATTTAAATTGAGTGCTATCATGGGGGGTGGGGGAAATTCAAAGCATAGTTCCAAAGGCAAGAATAGGAACTGAATACACAGAAATCTTATTCTACCATAACCTGATACGAAACGCTTAAAAATGTTTTTTTGTTTTGTTTTGGTTTGGTTTTTTGGAACCCTCCTGTGACAGTGGTTTTTAACATAGGGTCTAGGGATGGGCTTCATTATAAGCAAAACTTTGCTTATCCTATGTTCATTTTTAGGGTGAGAAAGTCCACAGCTTCCATTAGATTCCTAAATGGGACCATAGCAAAACAAAGTTATGAAACACTAGCTTATATGACTGCCTTGAATAAAACTTTTCAGCTATTGGAGAAGGATGCTACTTTATTATCACACAAGATTTTTAGCCCATTTCTTATTCAAGAAATTTTATTCCAAAGTAATGCTGGGTTGTAACCACCCAAAACTACAACCATTCTTGGCACACAAATTATCTATGGTAAATATTAACTCTCAGGTTACTTTCCTTATCAACTCTGCAATCAGAGAATGAAAACACATTTTAGGTATCAAGCGAAACTTTTTTTTAAGGATAATAATATTTGAATGCATTCCAAGACCAAATTCAAATGACCTTTAGACTGCTAAGTTCCTACCACCTGCACTCCACCACCGCCCTCTTTTAATAGTTAAATCAACTGCTTCCGCCACGTTGATTAAATCCTTCAACCTAGAAATGTGGTTAAGACCAAAAGGTTTTCTGATCATGAAAAGAAATATTTCTCATCTTGTTTAAATCATGCCCTCTTTTGTTAAATATAACTTACATCCTCCTTTCATGTATTTGAAATCTTGAATAAATTATAGTTCTAAAATCAAGTCAAAGCCATGATAATTTTAGAAGTTCAAAATTTTGCTTTTGAAAATTTTACTTTGCACATCAATCGCGTGGTATTGAACTCTGTGTCTGCTTGCTTCTGTCTACATGCTTTTCTAGGTCATGTAGAAGGAGGTATATATAAGCATACAT
>NW_012152618.1:7297495-7326534 GCF_000956105.1 Propithecus coquereli | reverse complement strand
GGCTAATTTTTTCTATATATTTTTAGTTGTTCAGTTAATTTCTTTCTATTTTTAGTAGAGACAGGGTCTCGCTCTTGCTCAGGCTGGTCTCGAACTCCCACCTCGGCCTCCCAGAGTGCTAGGAGTACAGGCGTGAGCCACTGCGCCTGGCCCACAGAGACCTTTTAAAACAAACTCTCAGTGGCCTTCCATATCACTCATGATAAAACCCAGAGTCCTTGACATGGCTTGCAAGGCAAAACCCAACACAAATTGATCTCATTTCCTATCCCAAGGATCACGTCTCTGTCACGTATTCAACTATAACCACAGAGGCTTCCTTGCTGTTTTCTGAACGCCAAGCACACTCCACGTCAGGGCCTCTGTATTTGCTGTTTAATACCTGCGCTTGGGATACTCTTCTTCTACATGTACACATAATGCACTCCCTCACTTATTCAAGTCTCTGCTTAAATATCATCTTATTTTATCAATCCTATCTAAAAAAAGACTCCCAGTCACTCTGTCCTTATTTTTTGTCTTAATATATACCACTAACATGTCACATATTACTTACACATTTGTTACTGACTGTCCCTCCCTACCCTTCCCCTCCTCTGAGTAGAATTTAAGCTCCATGAGAGTGGGAGCTTTTTCTTTGTTATTGGTGTTCAGAAATCCTTAGCTCCTAGAACAGTACCTATACATGGAGGGTGCTTGGTATTTGTTGAATGAATCAATGAATAAAAATATTATCAAAACAGGACTCAGAGAATACAACAAGAAACCAAGAACACAGGTATTTTGCTCTGGTAAAGAAATGGGGGCCGGGCGCGGTGGCTCACGCCTGTAATCCTAGCACTCTGGGAGGCCGAGGCAGGTGGATCGCTTGAGCTCAGGAGTTGGAGACCAGACTGAGCAAGAGCGAGACCCCGTCTCTACTAAAAATAGAGAAAGAAATTAGCTGGACAACTAAAAATATACAGAAAAAAGTAGCCAGGCATGGTGGTGCATGCCTGTAGTCCCATCTACTCGGGAGGCTAAGGCAGGAGGATCGCTTGAGCCCAGGAGTTTGAGGTTGCTGTGAGCTAGGTTGACACCACAGCACTCTAGCCCAGGCAACAGAGCAAGACTCTGTCTCAAAAAAAAAAAGAAAAAAAAGAAATGGGATCTGGGACAATGAATAAGAAAAATGAGAATTCCAAAGTCATAAAAATGCTATGGTGATCTTAACAAGCAAAGAGAGGCTAAAACTGTGAATTGGTTATGCTAAAACGTGATTATGAAGTACAAAACATTACAACAAAGGTGGCAGAACAGTTCACAGTTTGGACTAGGAAATAAGCATGAAATAAAATATTGTGAGGGAAGATTTAGGTTAACTCTCTAACAGTGCTTTTGTTTGTTTTTTAGAATAGAGGAGTTTTAGCTGGAATAAGAGTCAAAGACAAGCTATGGCTCAACAAATTATCTGAATGCCATCATGTAGTCGTGAATAAAGTTCTAAGTGTAAAAACAGGCCCATAGTGGAAAAGGAGGTGGAATACAAGCTCAGCAGTATTACAATGTATCTATGAAAACTGTCTAAGAATGTGCTAGAATGAAAGGGAGACTGAAATAGTTTGTGTAGCTTTAAAGGCCTAAAGTGAAAAATTAAATAAAAACAACTAAGCTGATAACATCAATCCAAAGACATACCAAAAAGGCATAGGCTTCAGAAAACATGAGAGAATCCAAACACAGATTTCAAGCCTGGTGGGGAAAGAAAGGGAAAGGAAAACGGAATGAACATGTAAACCATAAACACAAAGTGGGAAGACAGTTCCTACTAAGGAAACAAGAGACAGTAGGCCTGCTTCAGGGAAAAATGGCTTTAAACAATATCAGAGGAAAGACAGAAGTGGATAAAGAACATTCTAAGAAAATTAGGGAGGGAATATCTAAAAGAAGAAAATTTAAACTAGAATGTCAGATAAGCCATGGTGTAGAATGACAGAAGTAAAAGGGAAAAGGAAGTCACAAATATTAAAGTGTATCTTCAAAAATGGCATAAAATATAGGAAAATTAAGTAGGAATACGCAATTTTTACAGGAGATACAGCATAAAGTTGCAGATACAGGGTGAACTGAATCAAATGTCTGTCGGTTTCGTCACTAGCCAGCTCTATGACCTTGAACAAGTGACGTAACATCTCTTACTTCTTCTCTTAGAAAAAGAAGTGTATATATAGAGGGGAAATGGTTAGATCAAAAATGGGTGAGCATACTAAATCTTTTTCTCCAACTTATAAAAGGCGGGGAAAGCACAGAACTCTTAAAAGAGAGGATCAGAAACAGCAAATTTTTAAAAATGAGAAGAGTAACAGTTAACAGTTCTGCATAGTGCTTTACCATCTAAAAAGTGCTTTACATGTAGCATTATATGTACTCCTCACAAAAAGAGGCAGAAAAGACAGGTATCACTTAACATCATTTTACAAATGGAGAAACTGAGGCTCAGAGAGATTAAGAGACTGGCCCAAGGACACAGAAATGGTAGCAGACCCAGGATTCAACCCAGATTTAAAAGCAGCACAAAATCCATTATCTTTAAGATGACCTCCCCTCCTCCTCCTCTTCCTCCTAAGGTTTTGCAGGATATTTTTGTGTCTTACTAGGTAGTACGTAAGTTATAAACATGCAAAAAATGTTAATTTAAAAAAAATTCCTTTAAAATTAAAGGAGTTTACATGTAAACTACACATAAACTAACTCACTGTGCAAAATGTTCTCCTACAAAGTTGAATTTGGTTCTGTCAAAACCTATTAAAACTACCCTTTCAATCCACATGTATCTCCTTTACAGCTGGCAGAGTTACTGCATTTGTAATATTTTCAGGCTTTCTGCATACAGAATAACTGATTTTGATCTTGAATTCTAATATAAATATTAATCCATTAAATAAGCTGCTTGAATTTGTACATCTTGGATGCCCAGAGTATACAGAGGTAAAGAAAGTTTGGTTTTGTTGTTTCTTTCTTTATTTAAGCTTACACAACAGTTTATTTCTCGTAGTACTGGAAGCTAGAAGTCTGAGATCAGGAAGCCAGCACCGTCAGCTTCTGGAGAGGGCTCTCTTCCTGGGTCAGTTTTGTTTTTAACATCTGAGAGGACTGTCACCACATTGCTATGGTAGTGATTATAAAGTAGCAAAATTTTCCTCCTTCTATTTGCTCTAAAAGCCATAATCAGCCAGAGCTAACTAATTAACTACAGTTAACAGTGAAAAACCTTAGAAATCTAATCTGCTGCGTATTGGTCTCAACCTATTATATTTTATTACTCCTCTCCTTTATGTATGTTTTAACTGAACAGATGAAGTTCTGGATTAAATTACAAAAATGTTTTGTATATGATCCTAATATTTTTATTTTAATGGGCAAATTTTTTCCTCAGATTGGCTATTCCAACATTTTCCATGAGCCTCATTCCCATGCTTTCCTCTTCTTCCTCTGATCCCAAGGCGGGGCGCAACACTACTCTTCACAAAGCAGCAGACCATGGTTCCTTTTTACTGGGCACCACTGTGAGTCTTCTTGATGGAAAAAAGGGTGAGAGAAAGGAGAAAGGATCAAAGGGCAGTTTAAGGGCAAAAAGGGGAAAAGCCCGAAAAGAAGAACAGAGAAAGTGGAAACCAGAGCTCAGTTACATCAGTGGCTACAATTATGTTTCTGTTTTTCTCCCATATTACTTCATCCTTCCCTTGTGGTTCCTTTTTTAAAGTAGTTGGATAAACAGTGGCCAGATAAGCATGTCTGAAGAAGAAACTCCAGAGAAACCAAAGCCTACACTGAATGAGCCACAGCCAATTATATATCATCTGATTATCAGGCCCTGGCATACACAAAAAACATGCAACATAGATAATGTAAATGAAAGACTATCAGATTTTTTAGTCAAAAACCTGCACCTAAGTCCTGGTATGCTGCAGAATTTCCAACAAGTTAACTAACTTTTCTGAGTTGTACTTTTCTAATCTACAATATTACATTTTATATATACATATAAAATATATAATCTATAATACATATAAAATATATGATCTATACACCACAACCTACCTACTACTGTGAAAGTGAAAATGAGAAAAATACTACACATTAGATGAGGCAACTTTTAAAATCACTATAATGTTATGAAGGATAACAAAATTCTTAATTGAAGACTACCTCTGCAATCACTATAATAACCATATTCTGACATCTCTTAAGAGTTATACTGACATGAGCATGATTCAGCTGGATAAATACAAAGTGGCTTTTAAACCACCATCTTAAATAAACATTGTACAGTCACTGTCCAGTCACCTAATAAAAAAATTTCCAACCATAGAATGATTATTTATACACAAATTATACACAAAGCAAATGCTATTCACCCCCATCAACAAAATATATATAAAATTTTAGTTCCAGTAGTGTGCTAAGTAATCTACATCTTCTCATCTAATGTCCTACCTATTTAAATCTAGTGTAGCAGAAAAAGCATGCGCTTGATATCTGAATGATCTAAGCTTGAATACTGGCTAAGTTATCATAAGCAGTAGGCCTTGGCCAAGTCTGAGCTGCAATTTCCTTAAATGTAAATTAGGAATAACACTACTCACTTCATAGGATTAAGATTATGTGATCATGTCTTTGTTGAGCCTAATCTGGTGCCTAGCACACTGTGGTTACTCAATATATGGTGGGCAGAATTTTGATTGCCTTGTCATTCTCCTAAAACAAGTAACCTTGCTTTTTTTTTTTAGGAATACTTAAATTACACGTTCAGACACGATTACCAAAAAACTCTTTCAGCCAAGGAAGTACAATCAAAGGAATTCCCTAGGATTATTCACAGATCCTGGAATTGTATTAATGTAAGCATAAGATCAAATCCAAAGAGTTTAAAATCCATCCTTCCTTCAGCTAGTCCCTTATTACACAACGTGTACAGTTAAATGAATTAAAACCTTAAATATTGTTACCTTCAGCCACTAGGACTCTTGAGGAAGGAGGTAGCTATTTTCTAACAGCATCCTCATGAGAAGCAACTTCTCTAAAAGTCAGGCTATCTGCTGTCCCTTCCCTGAGAAGGACAGGTGAAAACAGGAAGATGGAGAAGAGGTTTCGGCTTAACTTGGAAAGCTAAATTAACTAAGGAAAGCAAATCAAGGTAGATTTTGGACATCATCTTTTTCATGACTCCAACTTAAGTTTATGCCCCAACTATATACTTTGGTCATACTTCATATATTCCCTCAAACTAATTTCCTTCCTGCTCTAGAGTTCATGACTATGTGTTCAGATGGTTGGGTCCATGACAATGGGTTTTTTAAAAAAATATAAATGAAAATCTTGTGAAAGACCAAGGCTGAGATTTTTAGAGCCCCTTTTTCCTTCCAGTTTAATATTACGCAGCTGTTCATTTTTTTCAGACTACATGATATTAAAACATGTGCCTTCATCCAGCAATGAATTGGCAATAGTAAATTAGACTCTGTACTGTATTTTTCTCCACAAAATTTTCATGATTAGAACTTTCCTCATTGCCTATACTCAGCCTTTTGAGCAGCCTGAGAATCACACATAATGATTGTGAAAGTAGATGGTCTGACACACCCACACAAAAGAATTACTGGGAAGATCAGTGTGTGCGTACAAACATGTACATGTGATCATCTCTCAAGACAATCTCTCAAAACTGGCAAAATCAGGCAGAGATTAATAGTGGAGGAGGGTGGAGCTGGGTGGCCTCGGAGGAACTAGATACAAAGAAAAAATTAAGATCTGGGAAGTAAAATGAAAAACAACTGCAAGAGCACTAAGGAGGAAAGAGTCTATTGTCTACCATACTGAGGGAGGAAAGAGCGAACAGACTAGGTAGGAATTGAACAATCTGTTAGGGGAAAAATTGCAACAGTAAAGAGAAAACAAAAAGACCTCCTCAAATTGAGATTTTGAAAGGAACCCTCCTGCTACAATTTCGTGAGGTTTTTTTTGCCCCCACCCCAGGAAGCTACAAAACAGTTCTTTTTCAACACAAGGATCATATTAACAAAGCAAATAAAGGAAACCTATGCTAAAAATGTAACCTACCTACACTGAGAGATCTGAAAACGGAAATACTTCTTACCCCGTTTTGTAGTGGATTTCAACACAGTAGGAACAGGGAGAGGGATAAGGGCTATTAGAGGGGGAGGGGAGTAGCCAAGCTCTTCCTGAATATGGTGAGTCTTTGGACTAAAGTCTTATTTTACGGTTACCTTTTCGTGGTCAGCTGGCAGATTCTTAACTAAATACACAGCATTTGACTCTGTAAATCAGAATGTGGTGAGTGGTTCAACCACCATAGGGAATTAAAGAGCTTATGCAAACACAAGGCAGATGCACAACCAGGACTAGGTTTGGGTGGTGCTCTAACATCCCCCACTGGGTGGCTACAACTCCAATAAGGTTTGAATTGTGTCTAACAGTGGACTGGAAGAAAGAAAACAGAAAGTTAAAGGGAGAGTACAGTGCCTAAGTTTAGCTGGAAAACCAGGCAATTACTCGGAGTTTATGAAACAGGCAGTTAGTGGAAAATAGTGGACACTGAGGAAGGCGCTAACTAGATAGACACCTACCTACGGATTCTATCCGTTTTCTTTATGGGTGTTACTCGAGAGGCAATCACTTTTACACAGAGCAATCCTGCTCCTCACCCTAAGCAGCTGAGTCGCGGGAAGAGGCCGCCTGCCGAGTAGGGGATGTCAGCGCAAACCCCAGCACACTTACTTTCGTCCGGCCATTGATTTTGTAGTTGCCCAGCTTCCCGTTACAGTGGCGGATCAGGTCGTCCATGCTGCTCATGAGCAGCCCAATGGTTTCGCAGCCGGGCTCCTTGCCCTCGATCCAGGTGATCTTATCGCCTCGGATGTCCTTGGACGAGTCGCTCTTCTGGCTGACTAGCTGCCCGTCCGTGAACTTGCCCGTGTCGTGCAGCGCGCGCACCTCATCGCCGATCTGCTGCCCGGTCTCCTTGCCCAGGAAGTCGTCCACCACGCAGATGCCGTGCTTGTTCATGCACGGCACGATGTACTCGAGCGCCAGCTTCAGCGCCGGCAGCGGCTTCGTCTGCCCGTTGGGCCGCAGGCCGCCGCCGTGGCTCAGCCCCTCGCCGGGCGTGTTGCTCGGGGGGTATAGGTTCGCCTTCTCCTGATACAGCGACGGGCGGCCCAGCGCCTCCTCCTTCCCCGGCTCCGCCTCAGCCGCCACCGTCGGGCCCTGGCCGCCGCCGGCCGCGCGAGGCGGGGACGCGGCCCCCGCGGGGTCGGCCGCGGGCTTGGCCTTTGCCTTGGCCGCGTCCCGAGCGGCTGGCGCGGCGGCGGCGCCGTCCCGGAGCGCCGCTGCCTTCCTAGCCTCGCGGGCCCCGGCCTTGGGAGGCGGCGCGGCGGCCGGCGGCGCGGGGCCGGAGTGCTGGTGCGGGCCCGCTCCGTGGCCGCCCTCGCTGCCCTGGCACACGAGCTTGTGTTTCTTCCAGTCCTGGCGCTGGTGCTCCTTGCAGCAGTAGAAGGAGCTGCGGCAGCGGCTGCAGCGCAGCAGGTTCTCCATCTTCCCACACAGCTCGCAGTACTGCCGGTCTCGCTCGCTCGGGCTGGGCCCGCCGGGCCCGCCGCTGTCATTGGCCATGGCGGCGGCGGCCGAGCAGGAGGGGTGGCGGCCGGACAGCCGCGCCCGGAGCCAGGGAGCGGGGGGAGCCGCAAGGGCCGTTACTGCGCCATGCACCCGCCACCCCTCGCCTCAGGGAGGCCGGCACCCCGCGCCCTCGGCCCGGCCGCTTCCTCGTCCTCGGGTCCCGCGTACCGCCGGCGGCCGCCTCAGCGTCTCATCGCCGCGCGGGCTGGGGGAGCGCGGCCTGCGCGGCGAACCGCGACCTCTGCTCGGGCGCGCGGGCCCGGGGCGCGCGAGAGCGGGAGCCTCCGCCGCCTCCGCGTCCCGGGCGACCCGGCCCAGGCTGTGGAGAAGCGCAGGGCGTGCGGGCGCCACTCGCTCTGCGCGCTCTGCACGTACACCACGGCCCCGCGGCGACCCGGGCGGGCGGCGCGCGAGGGCGGAGGGGCGGAGGGGAGGGCCGAGGGGAGGGCCGAGGGGGCGGCGGCCACGCACAGGCTCGGGCACGGGCGCGGCGCCGGGGCCGCCTCCGCTCGCCGGCACTCGGCGGGGCTGGGCCTCAGCCTCCGAGCTGGGTCTCTCGCGCGCCTGCCTTGCACCCTTCGGCTGGCTCCGCCCGGGGCGGGCCCGGGACTCCGGGAGGCCGTGCGCCGCCACCCCCGCCGCGGCCTGCGCGGGGACACCGAGGGGCAGGCCCGCGAGTGGCAGGAGGGCGGGGGCGGCTGGGACAGCGCCTACACCTGCTGGGGGCGGCGGAGCCGCGGGGCCGTAATCATGGCTGCTGCTCGTCTCCTCGGGGCGTGCCCGGCGCGCTCCGGACGCCGGTGCAAGGTGGCTGTTGCGACCCTCGTTTTGCAAAGGAGGAAACGGAAATTCAGAGAAGTAAAGTAACTTGCCCAAGGTCACGCAGGACTGGGACTGAATCCAGGAATCAGATTTTGTCAGATTCCAAGGCTGTTTTTTCCATTACGCCACACAGCCTCTATTTCAAGGTCTGAAATGGTTAAAAAAAAAAAAAAAGTAAGTATTGCTGTGGTGTTAATCCAAGCCCCTGCTCCCCGTTTGAACCTAATTTAAAGGTACTGAAATTTGAGGGCTATTTTAAAAAAGACAAAAAAACCCCACCTATTTTTAAACCCTGTGAAATCCTGCTGAGTTCAAAACTCCATGAAGAAATTTTTGGCTACCAGGATAAGGTAATCAATCCACACTCAGGCACTGAAATTCACACAGATGGAACTATTCCTGAGAAGTGGATTTTGGTGGTAAATGAGCATTGCTACATTTACGATTTTTACATTTAAAAATCTTTTATTACTAAAATCTACTACACTGATGAGTACAATTCTGTGTTTTACAGAACATGAAAATCTTACCAGAAATAAGCCGAGGGTGTTTCTCTCCACCTGCCATTTGTCTTAATAAAAGGCCTGTGATTTAGATTTTCACAGCCTTTATCGAACACCTAATGTGGAAAATGCTGTCCTACACTTGTGTGTCATCTGACTAGACTGCAAGTAACTTCAGCAGTCCTTAAGCCTTACAGGACTTAAAAGAACTGCAGTATGTACGTCAAAAGCAGACGAATATAAGTCATTATTATAAACCACTTTGTAGAATAATTAAAAAAAAAGTTTGGTGATAGATACCTCAAATACCCTGACTTGATCATTACATATTCTATGCATGTAACATTCACACTTGCCCCATAAATGTGTAAATTATAGTACATCAACGAAAGGGGAAAATTTAAAAAATTAAAAAACAATTTGAATCCAAAACCATAAGAGCTCTTCATCAACTATACAGAATTTAAAACTTATAAAATTCTGCTACATGCATAAATGGCATTCTGGGTATCCAATCTGGTGAAAGAGAACCATAACTCCAATTAGCTTACCCTTTGGGAAACTGAGAAGTATTATACTCACAGCTTCAAATTCCAAACCAAACTAAAAATGCAATGTTCTGTAAAGAATTAAAACCTGTATCTATCTCAAATGTGTCTCCTACCTTCCCAGAGCTTTATTAACTACGGTAAAATGTCATTGTTGTAGACATTACTAATTAGGCTGTTCAACAAAAGTATTGACAGCATACTACACGCCAGACTATCCTTGGCAGACAAATGAATTAGTCATACTACACTCAGAGACACATAATCCAGTGCAGGAGGCAGCTATGTAAACAAATAATGACAATCCAGAGTTTGGAGAGGAATAAATAGGGTGGGATGGGAACACAGAAAAAGGAATTGCTACCTCTGCCTTTTGCACTAATAAAATTCCAAGCGAATTAATTCAGGAAGTCTTAAAAACATAAAGGCTTATGAAAGCCTTGGCTTTCATCATGCCTTTTGAAAGCAAACTTTTAAAACATTTTTGATAAATATAAATTATGTATAGTATTTCTACTTTTGCTGTAGTAAATTATAAATGATTCTTAACTATTCACAAGAATAGGAACTTTACTAGGAACATTCATTCCACAAACACTTGATTCTTCCAACAATTTCTTTTAAAATTACTATTTAGGTCTCTGGTGTGCAAACAAATTACTTACATATCTATATGCTCTACTCATATATCTCTATTGAAATCTACTTAAAAGAATAGATGTCCATATCAAAACCTTTATTAGCCGTTTGTTCCAAGTATACAAAATCACAAATTGAACATGTATATCTTGAACATACTTAGTCAAATAGAACACAAAGTTTTCATAAATAGAATGGTCAAATTTAAAATACTGATTTCGAAATATTTCCAAAGATCCAAGATTTCAGAATTTTCACTTATTCAGGCTTAATAATTTGTGAACTAATTCTAAATTAGTGAGGTTTCACCATACCATTTGCTGGCAGTGAAATAGCCAATGGTAAGTTCACCAACAAGATTCTGGAACTCCATGAGCATTGTAGCAGTTACCACTAATTCAAATGTTATAGAGAAGATTCAGTGTCATGCAGGAATGTATTTTATAAATACATATGGTGCTTACGTAAATGGATCTCTGTTCTAAGCATTTTACAAATATTAACTAATTTAATCTTCATACAATGCTGTGAAGTGAGTACTATTACTATGCCAATTTTACAGAAGGAGAAACAAATACAGAGTGAGACACTGAGTGTCCCTCCCAGTGCTTAAGATTATATGATTAGTAGCACTAGGTAGGTTACCTAATACTCTGGGGTGAACAAAGGCTTGTGTCTCTCAAAGCCAGGAATTATTTCAAATTTTTTTCTGCTCCAACCTAATCAAGAGCAACTGTTCTAGAAATTGGAGAATGAATTAAAGAGTGCTATCATCTCCATATCATATCAACTTAGACCAAAGCTAATAGGCCACCTATTTGGCTTCCCTTTGCTCTTCTGGCAGTGTTTACTTAAACTATTAATATAAAGAGGTAGCCACTGTGAACTAAGAACTAAAAGATAGAGGGAAAGCTGACATTAAATGCAAGGACAGAGTTGAATGAGGAAATGAATTTAGAAATGACTGTGTTGACTCTTGTGGAAAGCCCAGTGAACAGAATCTACCTTCCAGGGACTAGCCCTGTTTCTCCTTTAAAAATGTTAAAAATTCACAACAGAGTATCTTTTCTGCTCAGGAAATCAAACATCTGATTGTTAACTAATGACCTCTTGTTTCCCCATCTGTGACAATCTTGTTTTAATACGTTAACAGAGAACAGAAAAATCACAAGTATAACAGGCATTCCACCAAGATAAACAGGAAGACAATCTTTGAGTTCTGGGAAAAGCAACTAAGAATCTGAGCCATTTTCTAACTATAGTATTGGGACACACACAAGTCTGTGTCGTTGGAAACAGCACCTGCTCATCTCTGTGCTGGGGGTTCTGCCAGATGCACACGTGAGCTGTGTGCTTCCCCACGTACATGGAGCCAGCTGTACTTTCTATTAAGGTTGTTTCCTTACGAAAAGAAAATAATTAAATAAACTTTCTATATACTTGGCAACATTTATCAATCATCAAACTTTATTAGTTTATGATTTTAAAATTACCAATCCATTTAAAAATTAATCATCTCAGAAATAACATAAAAATTTACAACGATCACTCGTTATAGTGAATTTTTTTATTGCTCCCAAACATGGGATACTATATGTTATGTGTTAATGCAGTTATACTATGAATTTTTTTTCCTAACAAACATTACCTTAATGTTGAACACTTTCCTGTGGAATAATTTAAACATACATAAAAGTAGAGATAATAGTATAATCAATCAACCTCAACCCTAAGTTCAATGATTATCAACTTCGACAACTATCAACGTTTGTATACTCTTGTTCCCCACCCTTCCCACAATTCTGCCTTTTTTATTAGCTAAAGTATTTAGAAAGCATATCCCAATTTCAATGTGTGTATGTCTGAAAAGGACTTTAAAAAAATCATATCTACTATAACACTATCACACAAAATTAAGAAAAATCTCAATAACTATCCATAATCCAGCAAGTATTAAAATTTTCCTGATTGTCTTAAAGATTCTGTTTACAGTTGTTTTATTCAAGATTTAAACAAGGTCCATACATTGCACTTGGTTGTCATGTTTCTGAAGTCCCTTTTACTGTATTTTACCAGTACCCAACCCTTTTTTCATACTATTGATTTACCAGAGAAACTAGGACATTTGTACTACAGAATATTGCCTACTCTGGATTTAGCTGATTACTTTCTTGTAATATTCTTCTTGTTTCTGTAGTTCAGGTTCTATATTTTAGGTATGAATACTTCACAGTGCTTGCCATATGCTTCCTGTTATATCACGAGGTACGTATGTCTGGTAGTTCCATTTTTATTTTTATTTATTTATTTTTTTAGAGTTGGGGTCTCCCTATGTTGCCCAGACTGGAGTGCAGTGGCTATTTACAGACGTGATCATAGGACACTGTGTCCTTGAACTCCTAGGCTCAAGCGATCCTCCTTCCTCAGCCTCTGCAGTAGCTGGGACTACAGGCTTGCCACTGTGTCCTGGTAGTTCCATTTTTAATGATGAAATATTGCTTTGGGGTTCAGGTGGTGTCAGCTTGATTCCTACATTATAAAGATTTTCTATCGACTTTCGCCTAATTGTTTTAGCATCCATTGATGATTGTGACTCCATCCAATATTTCATTAGAGGTTGCAAAATAATGAATTTCTGATTCTATCATTCCTTTTGAATTCATTAGTTGGAATTATACCATAAAGAACTTTTTTTTTCATTAACTCTTTTGTTACCCTAAAATGAAATTTATAGATAGAAGATAGGGTCAATGTTTGCTTCTTTTTATTTATCAATTTTAAGAATAGTAGTTGGTGCCCTAGCAACTTCTAATGAGGATTTTTTTTTAAAAAGTTATTGTGAATGCGTGGATTTTCCATATATTTGAAGTGCTTTAATTATTCTTTCTGATGCTCAAATTGTCCCACTTTTGGCCAGTGAGAAAATATTCAAGTTGGTTCCTATGAAGTATTTTATCAATAGATACAGTCACATTAATCTTTGATAGTTTTCATGCTTTCTGGCACAAGATGGCCCAGATTCATCCTGTTCACTTTCTGCCCCTGACATGGAATTACTCATTACTACAAATAGCCCTGGTTCCTTTTAGTAGGAAATGGTAGGTAGAAACCATAATCAGGAGTACTCCTCACCACTGGGTTGTCATTACTTCTAGGTCTTTCTAATAGAACTAGGAAATAGGTAATTTTTTCAAAAGAAAAAAATCTTGAATCCCTGCTGATATTTCCAGTTCAAATTCAAGATTACAGGGTTTCAACTTAATTTCTTTGATTTTATATTTGTATTTTTTTCTCCTATACAGGCATTTCTCCCTTATCTGAAATGCTTGGGACCAGAAGTATTTCAGATTTCAGATTTTTTTTTCATATTTTGGAATATTTGCACATATATAATGAGATTATCTTCGGGATGAGATGCAAGTCTAAACACAAAATTCATTTATGTTTCATATATACCTTACAGACACAATGTGGAGATAATTTTATACAATATTTTTTAATAACTTCATACATGAAACAAAGTTTTGACTGTGTTTTGACTGCAACCCATCATGTGAGGTCAGGTGTGGACTCTTCCACTTGAGCCATCATGTTGGCCTCAAAAAGTTTTGGATTTTGGAGCATTTCTGATTTTGGACTTTTGGATTAAGGATGCTCAACCTCTATTAAAAATCTTGTTTCCCAATGACATTTACATAATTACTTATCTGCTATGTCCTAAAAAATACCTATGATAGTTTCACAATAACAATATCAATGTTACTACTATCAATAAGACTACTAAATGCAATTTAAGATCTTATTGCATTCTTTTTGACTATGTAATATATCCCATAAAGGATGGACAGTCAAAATACTGTGTTTTAAAATCATCTAATTCTGTTCTCTGTGTGGCTATGCCATCAATTTGAGATGCAGTTAGTTTAGTGCAAAGTTTGTTTTTAATTTTCAGGGGCTTGATTTCCTTTTCCTTTTTGGGATAACTGTTTTTTTAATTTTGCAGTATGTAGAATATAGCCAGGCATTGTTCTAAATTCTTTACATGTATCACCTAATTTAACCCTCACAGCAAATCTGAGTATTACCTCTGGGTTCATTTTGGGAGACTGAGGTACAAAGAATTCCCATAGTTTCCAAGATCACAAGTGGCACATGTGGATTTAAATGGAGGGATCTGATTTATAATCCCATGGCAGAATATGGTGAATTCCACGAGAAAGATAAAAGCAAATTAACATGGGGGATCCAAAAAGGAAAAATTGCATCCAGTAACAGGGACCAGAAAGAGGAACTTATGAAAGAAGAGCATTTTGAAATGGTCACATAAACTTCCTCAAATGAACCATTTTCATTTTATTATTAAACACCTGTGGTGAGCAAAAAGTTGAAAACAACTTATAGAGACATATAGGGAATGGTATACACCCATTCAATTCATATTGTACCAAATGACATGTGGCTTCTTAGCATTCAAATGGAGTTAGTCATGTTCAACCTAAAATTAGGCAGGAAATTTGTTATTTGCTTTGCTGGATTATATGGTAGTTTTCTTTTAGTTTTTTGTTTTCCAAAATGGCTGTACCAATTTACATTCCATCAACAGTGTATAAGAGTCCCCTTTCTCCACATCTTTGCTAACATTTTTTCTTTTTTTCTTTTTGATGATAGCCATTCTAACTGGGATGAGATGATTATGGTTATGATTTTGATTTGCATTATGGTTTTGATTTGCATTTCCTTGATGATTAGTGATGTTGAATGTCTTTTCACATACTTGTTGGCAATTTTTATGTCTTCTTTTGAGAGATGTCTCTTCAGAGGATTTGCCTATTTTTTAATAGACTTATTTGGTTTTTCTGCTATTGAGTTGAATTCCTTGTATGTTCTAGATATTAATCCCTTGTCAGATGAATAGTTTATAAGTACTTTTTACCCATTCAGAAGGTTGTCTCTTCACTCTACTGATTGTTTCCTTTGCTGTGCAGAAGGTTTTAAGTTAGATATAATCCTATTTGTCTATTTTTACTTTTGTTGCCTGTGCTTTTGAGGTCTTAGCCATAAAATCTTTGTCCAGACCATGTCCTGAAGCATTTCCCCTATGTTTTCTTCTAGTAGTTTCATAGTTTCAGGTCTTACATTTAAGTTTTTAATCCAGTTTGAATTGATTTTTGTATAGGATGAGAGAGAAGGGTCTAGTTTCATTCTTGTGCATATGGATATCCACTTTTCTCAGCCCCATTTATTGAAGAGACTGTCCTTTCCCCAATGAATGTTCTTGGAGCTTTTGTCAAGAATCAGTTGGCTGCACATATATAGATTTATTTCTGGATTCTCTATTCTGTTCTGTTAGTCTTTCTCTGTTTTTATGTCAGGATGATGCTGTTTTGGTTACTAAAACTTTGTAGTATATTGTTAAGTGAGATCGTGTGATTCCTCCAGCTTTGTTCTTTTTGCTCAGGATTGCTTTGGCTGTTTGGTCTCTTTTTTAGCTCCATATAAATTTTAGGGTTGTTTTTTCTATTTCTTTTTTTTTTTTTTTTTTTGAGACAGAGTCTCTCTGTGTTGCCCAGGCTAGAGTGCTGTGGCATCATCCTAGCTCATAGCAACCTCAAACTCCTGGGCTCAAGCGATCCTCCTGCCTCAGCCTCCTGAGTAGCTGGGACTACAGGCATGTGCCACCATGCCCGGCTAATTTTTTATATATATTTTTAGTTGTCCAATTAATTTATTTCTATTTTTAGTAGAGACAGGGTCTCGCTCTTGCTCAGGCTGGTTTCAAACTCCTGAGCTCAAACAATCCGCCCGCCTCGACCTCCCAGAGAGCTAGGATTACAGGCGTGAGCCACCGTGCCCGGCCTTGTTTTTTCTATTTCTTTGAAGAATGTCATTGGAATTTTGATAGGGATGCCATTAAATCTGTAGATTGCTTTGGGTAGTGTATGTTATCTCTTTTGTCTTCTCTAATATGGAACAATTCCTCAGCCTTTCTTTGTCTTTCATGACATTGTAATTTTTGAAGAATATACATCAGTTATTTTATAGGATATTCTTCAGTTTCTGTTTGTCTAATATTTAATCATGATTAGATTCAAATTCAGGTTATGTATTCTCTGGCCAAAATACTACATAAGTAATGTCATGTCCTTCCCAGGGTATCACATTTGGAGGCACATGATGTCCATCTACCCTTGCTTGGTAATACTAATTTTGATGACCTGGACAAGATATTGCCTTGTTTCTCCACTGTATAGTTACTATTTTCAACTCTGCAACTAATAAGTAATCTGTGGGAAGACACCTTAAGACCTTATCAAAATAGATGTTATCATTCCTTGACAGTTCTCGCCCAAAGCAGAATGATATTTATCCACCTCCACCACTCATTCCAAACTTACCAATTAGAATTTTACTATAAGAAAGGGCCTTATTTATTTATTTATTTAATCATCATAGATCCTATTGAATTCAATGAATTTTTAGTCATTACCATCCTTATTTACTTTGGTGCCCAAATTCTCCCAGACTTGGATGGTGAGAGCCACTTCAAACTGACTTCTATGTCTTTTTTCATGCTCCATATATAGTCTCTCTGTCTCTCTGTCTCTGTCTGTCTGTCTGTCTGTCTGTCTGTCTCTCTCTCTCTCTGTATATATATATATATATGCTATGTGTGTGTGTGTGTGTGTGTAAACCATATTTTTTTTTTGTTTGAGAACTTTAACCCTCTGGCACAACAAGATGTTCTAAGCTCATCTTGTACCTTCCATGCCACAAACCTGGGATTAGTCATTTCATCAAGGAGCCTTTTAGTGGGTAAATATATCTGGGAAACCAAGATCTGGATGTTAAGTGTGCTTATTGCAACTAGAGGGTCATTACTTCAAGACCCTTTCAGCTGATAGTGGTAGGAAATCATGATATATACAGATACCTCTAATATACATATATTAGACAACTTCGTATTATCCCAAGGTCACTGAAGTGCAGGGGTTTTTTTTGTTGTTGTTAAGTCTTTTTTTCCCTCTTTGCTTCCATTTGAAAGCATTTCTATTGCTATATCTTCAGGTTCATGATCTTTTCTTCTGCAGTGTCTAATCTGCTCATAATCCCATACAATGAATTTTTTCATTTCAAATATTATCTTTTTCAGCTCTGGAAATTCCATTTGGCTTTTTCTTTTTATATCTTCCATTTCTCACCTCATTTTGTCCATACTTTTCTTTACATCCTTGAGCATATTTATAAAAAATATTTTAAAGGATTTGTCTACTAATTCCATACCATTTCTGGGTCTGTTGCAAATAGAGCATTTTTTCTTTGCTTATGAAACACATTTTTCTGCTTCTCTGAATGTTTGATAATTTTTAATTAGATGTTGAATTTTGTGAATGTTTTGTTGTTGAGTACTAGATTTTCTGTCTTTCCTTAAAGAAGGTTGGATTTATTCTGGTAGGAAGTTATATATATATATTTTTAAGCTTTTTAAAAGCTTTGTGTGTTGCTCCTGAGCAGGCTGGTGCCAGCCTAATTTTCCTGCCCTTATAAGTAATTTGATCTTTATGCCTGAAGACTCTGAGGATTTTTCATTTGCCTTTATAGTTATTTTTCTAAAATATGTCTCCGATTTGATCATGACAGGTCACTTTCGCCATGAATATGGTGGTCTCTTTCAATGTTTATATTTACTTTTTCTCATTTCTGGAAACTTTTTTTTGAAATTTAAACACTAGTTCTGTTCTATTGTTTCATTTCTTTCCCTCTGAGACTCCAATTATATGTACGTTGTATTCTGAGTGAGTGCTCCTTTCCCTTGTTATCCATTCCTGTGACATTCTGTCTGACATGTTTTTAAATGTCTTTATCTCAGTTTCATTCTCTTGGTTGGTTTACTGACTTTTTTCAATGTTTCTTATAAGATTTTTATTTGAATTTCTTCTTCCTTGGGTACCTTGTAGTTTATCCTTCATTTCTTAGATGGTTATGCTTTTTTATTCAATGACTTTACGGAGGTTTATCAACTCTTGTTGCATTTCTCCCTGTTTGGGGGCTAGGGGTCAGGTCCATAGCTCTTCTTAGTTTTGAATTTATGATTCTAAGTGGTTTTTAAAAATTATTTGTACATGATAGTTTGAGAATATATAATTCAGTGTAGAATTTTGTGTTATGTTGTTTTACTTCTTGGTTGCTTTTGGGGAGGACTTTTCATCAGCTAAAAGTATGACTCATATTTTTTGTATTGTTTTCCTGGTTGCTTTGTATGGAGTTGGTTTGATTTTGCTATTCCTAGTCATTTTGTGAACATTATGTTCACTTCAGCCAGGATATGAAAGTACAGTTTCTTTAATAAATGAGTTAGTGGTTGTGTTAGAGAGTGGAAGTGGTGGTTTATCTTATTTGTCAGGATCCTTAATTTAACTTCCCTCTTTCCCTTCACTGTAGTGTCTCCAAGGGGTACCATTCCTTATCTGTTCATCTGATTCTCTCTCAGAAGAAATGCTTTTTTGAAGCTGTTGCCTCCAGTCCCCCTCACTTTTAGGCCTCCCCCATGTACCTGCTCCTATGATTGATCACCTCCCAAACCTCTTCTTAACAGAGCATTGGACATTTTCTTGCTGGGGTGATATGTGTGGAAAAACCAATTCAACTGTACTTTTCCTATAACAACAACAACGACAACAACAATCAACACAAAAGACTTCTCTGAACAAATGTGTAAGGGTTTTTCAATGCACACCGAGTCATCAACACCAGCTGGGTGTCCTCTAATTTAATTTAATTCTGTTGCAATATGTTCCAGTGGAAAGAGCATGGAACTCAGAGAAAGAACTGAGTTCAAATTCAAGCTCTTTAATATTCATGTGAGCTCTGAAAGCCTTCCTCATCCTCAGTTCATCAATCTGTAAACAGGAAATAATAGTCTCTACCTCAATATTGCAGTAAGAATTAAAAGAGATAATTTATATAATGAGAAAATTTACGCAACTCCTAGCTCTGGGATCAGAGGAAACTAAGTATATGTGAGTCTATCTAGACCACAGAAAAAGTGTCAGTTTTATATAGGCATGTAAGCACTTCCAGGGGCTTCATCCCCTAGGAACAGTGCAGAGAAGGTGCTTTAAAAATGTAGCTCCCTGTTTCTCCCTAGAAGGGGTTTCTGCCACATATCGAGTACCCCAACTTTTACAGCTACCTCCCAAAGGACTCCTCTTAGCTCCAGGAGCAGAAGGGATTAGACATATGTGAGTCTCCCTAGATTACAGAACAAAGAGGTGGTCTTAAATGGTCATATAAACACTTCCTGGGGCTACATACCCTTGGAGCAGTGCAGAAAAGAAGCAGGAACATGTAGTTCCCATTTTCTCTCTGGAAAGGACTTACAGAACACACTTCCAGTGTCCACTTGATGGTCTGACTTCAAGCCAACTTGTATAAGAAAGCTAAGGAGGCAAATAAACAGTAGCCCTCTAGCAGCCAGAGCCAGAGCTCAGGACTTCATGAAACTTCTCTCTGGCTCACCCCAGTGACAAAGCCAGGTCTACCCATTCTTCCTGGAAGGAGTTTGTCTACTCACTGAGTGTCACAAGTTCTATAGCTACCACCCAAGAAACTGTCTTCTTAACAATCTAGCTCTAGGAGTCAATGGGGCATTGCATTCCTGAGTGGCTCTATACCACAGATAATAAAGGGTGGACAGACAATAGGCCCACTGTCAGCAGCTTTCTCTCCAGGATCAGAGGGTGTGGCTTGAATATAAATACAGGCATTTGCCACAGATCCTCTCCCTGGCTTAGTGCAGAGAAAGTGGGAGGTAAACACCCATACTAAATCTCACCATGAAGATAGAAGGAACTGGAACACACATCAAACACCCTAACCTTTCCAGCTACATCTAGAAAGTCTTGCTCCTACCTTACTGGTCATGGGCATACTGACAGGATGTGGCACATCCTAAGCTCCAAGGAGCCACCAAAACCAGAAACAGCAGTCCGTTTTTGAGATTTGAGAAGCACCTTTAAATCTCTAGGAGGATGGATTGGTGAGAGCCTTCTCCTACACAAGACCAGTCTGACAAGACTAGGAGAGATAATTGTTTTATCTAATGCATAGAAACTAACAGAGAGTGAAGGAAAATGAATAAATAGCGTAATGCATTCCAAGTAAAAGAATAAGATAAATCTCCAGAAACCAACATGAGTGAAGTGGTATATGTGATTTACCCAACAGGGAATTCAAAATAATGGTCATAAATATACTCACTGAGATCAGGAAAGCAATGCAAGAACAAACTGAGAATTATAACACAGAGAAAGTATAAGAAAGTACCAAACAGAAATCATAGAGCTTAAGAATGTTATAACTGTACTGAAAAATACTGTAGAAGGGTTCAATAGCAGACTGGATCAAGCAGAAGAAAGGATCAGTGAACTCAAAGAAAGCTCTCTGGAAATCACACAATCTGAGAAGAAAAAAGAAAAAACAATAAAAAAGAATGAGGATAATTTAGAGACTTATGGGACATCATCAAGTGTAACAACTTGTGCACTATTAATGTGCCAGAGGAAAAAGAAGAGAAAGGGACAGACAACATATTCAAAGCAATAACAGCAGAAAACTCCCAAGCCTGGGAAAGGAAATAGAAATCCAGATCCAGAAGCCCAAAGGACACCAAATAAGGTAAACTATAGAGTCCCACAATGAGACACATTATAATCAAATAGTCAAAAGTTAAATACGAAGGGAGAGTTTTTAAAGGAGCAAGGAAAAATCAAATTGTTATGTACAAGGGAGGCACCATAAGATTATCAGTGGATTTTTCAGCAGAAACCCTGCAGGCCATAGGGAGAAGAATGATATATTCAAAATCCTGAAGGAAAAGAAAAATGTTAACCAAGAATACTATACACAACAACACTGTCTTTCAAACATGAAGGGGTGATAAAGATTTTCTCAGACAAACAAAAGCTAAAAGAGTTTATCACCACTAGACCTGACTTACAAGAAATGTGAAAGAAAGTTCCTCAAGCTGAAGGAAGAAGAGGATGCTAATTAATAACATGAAAACCTGTGAAAGTATAAAACTCACTGGTAAGGTAAGTATATTGTCAAATCCAAAGCACTCTATAATACTCTAATGGTGAATTAATTATATCTCTAGTGTAAAGGTTAAAAGGCAAAACTATTACATACAACTACAGCTACAATAATTTCTTAAGAATACAAATTTTTTAAAAATATATAAATTTCGGCTGGGCGCGGTGGCTCACGCCTGTAATCCTAGCTCTCTGGGAGGCCGAGGCGGGTGGATTGTTTGAGCTCAGGAGTTCGAAACCAGCCTGAGCAAGAGCGAGACCCCATCTCTACTAAAATTAGAAAGAAATTAATTGGACAACTAAAAATTAGAAAGAAAAAATTAGCCGGGCATGGTGGCACATGCCTGTAGTCCCAGCTACTTGGGAGGCTGAGACAGAAGGATCGCTTGAGCCCAGGAGTTTGAGGTTGCTGTGAGCTAGGATGACGCCACAGCACTCTAGCCCGGGCAACACAGTGAGACTCTGTCTCAAAAAAATAATAAAATAAAATGTGGGTGGAAGGGAAGTAAAGTGTAGAGTTTGTGTATGTGATCAAAGTTAAGTTGTTATCAGTTTAAAATAGCCAGTTATAAGATGTTTGATGTAAGCCTCAGGGTAACCATAAAGCAAAAGCCTGTAACAGATACTGAAAAGATAAAAAGAAAAGATCCGAAGCATACAACTACAGAAAATCATCAAACCACAAAAGAAGAAATTAATAGAGGAAGAAAGGAACAAAGGATCTACAAAACAACCAGAAAACAATTTTTAAAATGGCATTAGAAAGTCTATCTATCAATAATTACTTTGAATGTAAATGGATTAAATTTTCCAATCAATAATCACAGAGTGGCTTAAATGGATGAAAAAACAAAACTCAACTATATGCTGCCTACCAGAGACTCACTTTACCTTAAAGGACACTCATAGACTAATAGTGAATGCAAGTGGAAACAAAAAGAGAACAAAGATAGCTATACTTATTTCAACAGTATAGTCTTTAGGTCAAAAACTGTAAAGAGACAAAGAAGATCATCATATAGTTGTAAAGGGCTCAATTTATCAAGAGTATATAAAAATTGTAATCATATATGCACCTAATATGGGAACACCTAAATATATAAAGGAAATATTAAAAGATTTAAAGGGAGACATAGACTGCTACACGATAATAACAGGGGATTTTAATACCTCACATTAAACTTTGAATAGATCATCCAGACAGAAAATCAATACGTAAACATTGGACTTGAACCATACTTTAGACTAAATGGACCTAGTAGGCATATACAGAACATTCCACCCAACAGCAACAGAGTACACATTTTTTTTCAAGTGTACGTGTAACATTCTCCAGGACAGATCATATGTTAGGCCACAAAACAAGTCTTAATAAATTTAAGAAGATTTAATCATATCAAATATCTTTCTGACTGTAATGTTAGGAAACTAGAAATCAATAATAGGAATCATAGAAAATTAACAAATGTTTGAAAATTAAACAATAACCTCTTTAACAACTATTAGGTCAAAGGAATTAAAAGGGAATTTAAAAATATCATGAGACATGAAAATAGGAATAAACATACAAAAACTTATGGAGTGCAGCCAAAGCAGTTCTAAGAGGGACATTTACAGCAATAAATGCATACATCAAAAAAGAAGAAAGAAGACAAATAAACACCCTGATGTTATACCTTAAGGAACCAGAAAAATAAAAGAATAAACTAATTCCAGAATTAGCAGAAAGAAGGAAATAATAAAGATCAGAGTAGAAATAAATGAAACAGAGATTAGCAAAGTGATAGAAAAATCAACAAAACTAAGAGTTGGTTTTTTGAATAAATTGACAAGCCCTTAGCTAGATTAACTAAGAAAAAAAGAGAACTGACTCAAATAAATAAAATCGGAAATGAAAGAGGAGAAACAGCCAAGATGGCCGACTAGAGACAAAGCTTGTAGGACTGTCCCTGCAGAAGAGTTGAGGATTGGACTGAGGAGAGTGGAGTGTGATTACTGCTCAGAAGTGGACCCCAGGGATAGACACCAGTGGAATCCAGGAACACCACCAGGAAGAACTGAGCAGCTGAGAGAGAGGAAGATAGAAGGGAGTAATCGGCATGAACTAATTCCAGGGAGTTCTGGAGCCCAGGGAAAGGGTAAGGGGTTCCCCCACTCCCCAACCCAGGTGCATCAGGCCAGCAACAGGACACAGGAGTGCCACAAGAGACCAGAGAGTCAGCGTCCCTGCATCTGGATGCCTCCTCCTCTGTACCTCTTCCACTCCTGGCATCCCGGGAAGCAATTTTGGCTCAAGCCACTCATAGCCATGTGGCCGCACCCACCCCACAGCAACCACCAAAGCATCTTGCACTGAGTGACTTGGCTCCCTGCCACAAGAGTGCACTCCCAGCTAAGCCTGCCTCGGGCAGCATAGCTGCCACCGCTGTGGCTCGGAGAGAGGGCGGTCATGCTGCTGCGGCGACGGCTTGGAGAAGAGGATGGACAGGTGTCCCGGCAACTTGAGAGCAGTGTAGGAAGTCTGCAGCTCCTGCCCCAAACCATAGCAGCCACTAGAGTTCTCTGTGCTGAGTGACCTGCTTTTAGCGCCGGGGGCATATTTCCATCCGCAGCGAGTAGGGCAGCCTCAGATTGTGATCTTCCTGCACACAGGTGTTTGGCGCATTCACCTGCTGACAGCAGAGATGGCGGGGCAGGGAGGTGTGGGGGAGAGATCCCGGTTCCAGGGTCGGGCAGCAAGTGAGAGCCCATGCCCATCAGGAGGGTGTGGAGGAGAACAAGAGAGCAGGGTTCTGTGGGTGAGCGGCATCCTCCCCCCGCCCCCCAGAACTGCCATAATGGAGTTTGCTGTGCCATTGTGAGTCAATTTGTGTAAGTACTAGTTCCCATGACAACTGAATGCCTCAGGTACTTCAGGCTGAATTGGAGCAGCTGCCCCCACCCCCACTCACTTTAATAGGGAGTTCAGCTTGAACCAAGAGTTCCAAGAGCTGCCACTATTCCCCAGTGGAAGCATCCCTGTAGTGGAGACTTCTGGGGATAGAGAGGACTGCCTGCCTCATCGTGGGGTCTAGTGGTGGAAACGGGTGCACAATTGGAGATCTCCCTATGTGCTGGCGACATACAGAGATGCACGCCAGTGGACCAGACACAACAAACTGTGGTGAAGCTCCAAAGCCCATCGTGGGTGGAGAGGAAACCCAAGTGGACCGATGGGAGGGGAAAGGGCCCGGGTTTGTGGGCAGGAACTGAAAAACATGACTAAAAGCCTCACCAATCACACGAGTAGGCCTCTCCCTTCAAGAGCAGCCCTCTAAGCTTGGAGAGATAGCCCTGAACTCCATATCAGTGGCTCCCCCTAGCGGCTGGATAAGCAACCTCTGAGCCCCGTAGAAAGCCCACACACCCAGGCTCTCTCACACCAGCTATGATCAATCTTGCTCCTCCCTCCACCTCAGGGGGGAGCAAGGTCCAAGCAACTCCGGGGAGCTACAAGGCCCCTCCCAAAGCTTGGGGGATTTGTATACCCCACCAGGGATCAAAGCCTACCACAGATACAATAGATTATCTCAGTAACTGGCTCTTCCTCACAAACTACAGTCAACAACAGAGGGAACAACCCCATAGCTAGATGTAGTACCTTCCATCTCCAACTATTAGGAAGCAGTGGATTTGTACCCACAAGTACAACTCACCAGCTTGGAACTTATGCTGGGGGACAAAACTCACTACACTGCATTGGGAATAGGTGAAGACAACAGGTCAAAGGTAACCCAGGAGGTTCATCAAACTTCCTAAAACACCCCTAAGGCAATTCAGGACCAGCACTCCTCTCCCTGGCACTGTCAGGGAACGACACTTGGGGTCTTGGAGACAGGGCCATAAATAAGCCCTAGTACCCCCAGCTCTCAACCAAGAGACCAAATGAGAAAGATCAGTGAAAAAACTCAGGAAACATGAAAAATCAGAGCAAAAAGTCATCACCATAAGAAATCATTAGCTCCTCATCAACAGATACCAACTTAAATGAAATGGTTAAAATGGCAGATGGAGAATTTTGAATATGGATTGTAAGAAAGCTCAATGAAATTCAAGAGAAAATAGAAACCCAACACAAAGAAGCCACAAAAACAATGCAGGAAATGAATAAAAAAATTCTCTAAAAAAGTCAAAGTATTATGGAAAAACCAAACAGAAATTCTGGAAATGAAAGATGCATTCAAGGAATTACAAAACACAGTGGAAAGCCTTAAGAATAGAATGGATCATGCAGAAGAAAGAATCTCAGAGCTTGAAGATAATACCTGTGAGCTAAACAAATAAGTCAAAGAGAAAGAACACAAAAACAAGTGGCATGAACAAAGCATACAAGAAATGTGGGATTATGTGAAGAGGCAAAACATAAGAATCACAGGCATCCCTGAGGGTGAAAAAGAAAATATACAAGGGCTGGAAAATCTATTCAAAGGAATAATTGAGGAAAATTTCCCTGGCCTAGCCAGAAATCTAGATATCCAGTTATAAGAAGCATACAGTACTCCTGGGAGATTCAACATGAAAAGACAATCACCACATCACATAGTTATTAGGCTAGCCAAAGTAAACATGAAAGAGGCACTCCTTCGAGCAGTAATGCGAAAACAGCAGGTAACCTACAAAGGAAAACCCATCAGACTAACTGCAGATTTCTCAATTGAAACCTTACAAGCCAGAAGGAACTGGGGATGTATCCTCAGTCTTCTAAAACAGAATAATGGCCAGTCTAGAATTCTTTATCCTGCAAAACTAAGCTTCTTATATGAGGGAGAAATAAAGACTTTCCCAGATAAGTGATCACTGATGGAATTTGCGAAGACCAGACCTGCCCTGAAGGAAGTACTCAGACCTCCATTATACACTGATAAGAGCAACAGACACCCATCAGTGTAAAATCACCCAAAAGCTAAAGTCCAGAACCCTGATTCCACAATGGATTAGAAAGTAAAAAAAAAACAGTAAGAGTCCTCTCAACAGGATGAATAGAAATCCACCCCAAATATCAATTCTCTCAATAAATGTGAATGGCTTGAATTGCCCACTGGAGAGGCATAAGCTGGCTGAATGGACAAAAAAATACAAGCCAAGTATCTGCTGTCTCCAGGAAATGCATCTTACCAACAAGAGTCATTCAGACTCAAGGTGAAGGGATGGAAAACAATGTTCTAAGCAAGTAGAAACCAAAAGAAAGCTGTTGTAGCCATTCTTATATCAGATAACATAAACTTTAAAGCAATAAAAGTAAAGACAGATAAAGATGGTCACTATGTAGTAATGGAGGGAAAAATTCAACAAGAAAACTCAACAATCCTAAATATTTATGCACCCAACACAGGAGCACCCAGATACAGAAAGAAAATCCTGCTTGATCTAAACAAAATGATAAACAGCAATGCCATAATAGCCGGGGACATCAACACCCCACTGACAGAACTGGAAAGATCCTCCAAGCAGAAAATAAGCAAAGAAACAATGGACTTAAACAGAACTCTAGGACATACGGGCCTAACAGACATCTACAGAACATTGCACCCAAATAATACTGAATATATGGTTTTTTTGGTAGCTTATGGAACTGTCTTTAAAATTGATCACATCCCAGGCCACAAAATAGATCTCAACAAATTAAAAAAAGAATAGAAATTATACCATGTATCTTCTCAGACCACAATGAAACAAAATTAGAAATCAATTCCAACAGAAACACTCATCTCTACACAAAGTCATGGAAATTAATCTATTGCTTAATGATTTTGGGGTCAAGGAGAAGATTCAGATGGAAATCAAAAGATTCTTTGAACTCAATGATAATGGGGACACAAGTTATTAAAATCTGTGGGATACAGCAAAAGTAGTCCTGAGAGGAAAACTCATAGCCTTAAATGCCCACATCCAAAAGACAGAGAGATCACAAATCAACAAACTAATGAATCATATCAAGGAACTGGAAAAGGAAGAGCAAACCAATCCTAAATCCAGCAGAAGAAAAGAAATAACCAAGATCACAGGAGAACTAAATGAAATTGAGAATAAAAGAACTGTACAGAAGATTAATAAAACAAAAAGTTGGTTCTTTGAAACGATAAAATCAATAGGCCTCTTGTTAGATTGACCAGAAGCAGAAAGGAAAGGACTTTAATAAGCTCAATTGTAAATGAAAAAGGAGAGGTCACAGCTGGTATTATGGAAATACAGAACATCATCTTTGAATACTATAAAAATCTTTATGTCCCAAACTTGAAAATGTGGAAGAAATGGACAAATTCTTAGAAACACACAACCTCCCTAGGCTCAATCATGAAGAAATAGAATTCCTGAACAGACCAATGTCAAACACCAAAATTGAAGCAGCAATAAAAAATCTTCCAATAAAAAAAGTCCCGGACCAGATGGAGAAATTACTCCACTACAATGCAAAGGATGGAATCCTCCGCAACTCATTCTATGAAGCCAATATCACCTTGATACCAAAGCCAGGAAAGGACATAACAAAAAAGAAAACTACAGACCAATATCCCTTATGAATATAGATGCAAAAATTCTCAATAAAATCTTAGCAAACCAAATTCAACTGCACATCAAAAAAATAATTCATCGTGACCAGGTGGGCTTTATCCCAGAGATGCAAGGATGGTTCAACATATGCAAATCTATAAATATAATTCACCATATAAATAAAAGCAAGAGCAAAGACCATATGATCCTCTCAATAGATACAGAAAAGGTATTTGATAAAATTCAGCACTCTTTTATAAGAACTCTTAATAACATAGGCAGAGATAGGTCATTCCTCAAAATTATTAAAGCCATATATGACAAACCCACAGCCAACATTATACTGAACAGGGAAAAATTGAAAGAATTCCCACTTAGAACTGGAACCAGACAAAGTTGCCCATTATCTCTATTTCTATTCAACACATTGCTGGAAGTCCTTGCCAGAGCAATCGGACAAGAGAAGGGAAGCAAGGGTATCCAAATGGGATCAGAAGGGATCAAACTATCGCTTTTTGCTGACAATGTATTATATCTAGAAAACCCCAAAGGTTCAAACAAGATACTCCTGTAATTGATAAATGAATTCAGTAAAGTCTCAGGATACAAAATGAATGCACACAAATCAGTACCTTTTATATACATCAGCAACGGTCAAGCCAAGAATCAAATCAAAGATGCAATATCTTTCACAATAGCATCAAAGAAAATTAAATATTTAGGAATACATTTAACTAAGGAGGTGAGAGGCCTATATAGGGAGAACTATGAAACACTGAGAAAAGAAATTGCAGAGGATGTAAACAGATGGAAAATTCTACCATGCTCATGGATCAGCAGAATCAATATTGTTAAAATGTCTGTACGACCTAAAGTGATCTACAGATTCAATGCAATCCCTATAAATTACCAACATTGTTTTTGACGGACCTAGAAAAAATAATACTACGCTTCTTCTGGAACCAGAGAAGACCCTGTATAGCCAAAGCAATCTGAAGCAAAAAGAACAAATTGGGAGGCATCAATTTACCAGATTTTGAGCTTACTACAAGGGTGTAGTAACCAAAACAGCATGGTACTTGTACAAGAACAGAGACGTAGACCAATGGAACAGGACTGAGAACCCAGATACAAAACCATCTTCATATTGTCATCTAATCCTTTGACAAAGTAGACAAAAATATACACTGGGGAAAAGTATCCAATAAATGATGCTGGGAAAATTGTAT
>NW_012152618.1:7292202-7296678 GCF_000956105.1 Propithecus coquereli | reverse complement strand
AAAGTAGAACTACCATTTGATCCAGCAATCCCACTACAGGGTATTTACCCAAAGGAAAAAAAGACATTCTAAAATAAAGACATCTGCACTCAAATGTTTATAGCAGCACAATTCACAATTGCAAAGATGTGGAAACAACCCAGGTGCCCACCAATACATGAGTGGATTAATAATATGTGGTATATGTATACCATGGAATATTACTCAGCCATAAAAAACAATGGTGAATTAATACCTCTTGTATTATCCTGGATGGAGCTGGAGCCCATTTTTTGAAGTGAAGTATCATAAGAATGGAAAAACAAGCACCACAGGTACTCAACACTAAATTATTACTACTTGATCAACACTTATGTACATGTATGGAAATAACATTCATTGAATGTTGTGCAGGTTGGAGCGGGGTGGAGGGGATGGGTAAATTCACACCTAATGGGTGCAGTGCACTCTGTCTGGGGCATTGGCATACTTGTAGCTCTGACTCAGGCAGTACAAAGGCAATATATGTAACCAAAGTGTTTGTACCACCATAATATTCTGAAATTAAAAAATAAATTTTAAAAAAATCAACAAAAGAAAGAGGAGACATTACAACTGATAACACAGAATTACAAAGGATTATAAGAGACTACTATGAACAATTATATACCAATAAATTAGATAACATATAAGAAATGGATAAATTCCTAGAAACATATAACCTACCCAGACTGAAATTATGAAGAAATTAGAAATCTGAACTGATCAATAATGAGTAAGGAGACTGAATATTAATTAAAAGTCTCCCATCAAAGAAAAACCCAGGATCAGCTTCACTGAATTTTACCAAACATGTAAAGAAGAACTAATATCAATTCTTCTCAAACCTTTCCACAAAATTGGAGAGGAGGGAATACTTCCAAATTCATTTTATGAGTCCAGCATTCCCCTGATACCAAAGCCAGATAAACACTACAAGAAAATAAGACTACAGGCCAATTTCTATGATGAACATAAATATAAAAATTCTCAACAAAATATGAGCAAACCATATTCAACAGTATATTAAAAGGATCATTCACCATTATCAAGTGGGATTTATCCCTGGGATGCACATTTGGCTCAAATCAATAAATGTGATTCACTATATTAGCAGAATGAAGGACAAAAATCATATGATTATCTCGATAGATGTAGGAAAAGCATTTGAGAAAATTCAACATCACTTCATAAAAACTCTCAAAAAATTAGGTATAGAAGAATCATTCCTCAATAAAGGCCATATATGACAAACCCACTGCTAACATCATACCCAAAGATGAAAAGTTGAAGGCTTTCCTGTAATATCAGGAACAAGACAAGGATACCCACTCTTACCACTTCTGTTAAACATATTATTAGAAGTCCTAGCCCAAGCAATTAGACAAGAGAAATAAAAGGTATCAAAATAGGAAAGAATTAAGGGAAATTGTGTCTGCTGCAACAACAATCTTATGTATACAAAATCCTAAAGGATCCACCAAAAATCTATCAGAACTGATAAATTCAGTAAGGTTGCAGGATAGGATACAAAATCAACTTACAAAAATCAGTTGTGTTTCGTTGTTCTTTTTTTTTTTTTTGAGACAGAGTCTCATTCTGTTGCCCAGCCTAGAGTGCAGTGGCATCATCATAACTCACTGCAACCTCAAACTCCTGGGCCCAAGCAATTCTCCTGCCTCAGCCTCCCACATAGCTGGGACTATAGGTGCATATCACCACTTCCAGCAAAGTTTTCTGTTTTTCATAGAGACGGGGTCTTGCTGTTGCTCAGGCTGGTCTCAAACTTCTGGTCTGAAGCAATCCTCCCACCTTGGCCTCCTAGAGTGCTAGGATTACAAGTGTGAGCCATCGCACCTGGCCTGTAGTGTTTCTATATACTAACAATGAACTGTCTGAAAAAGAAAGTAAGAAAGCAATCCCATTTATAACAGCATAAATAAATACTTAGGAGTAAATTTAACTAAGGAAGTGAAAGATCTGTATACTGAAAAATTATAAAACATTGATGAAATTAATTGGAGATGAGACAAATAAATGAAAAGATATCCCTTGTTCATTAATTGGAAGAATTAATTTTGTGAAAATGTCCATACTACTCAAAGTGACCTACAGATTCAGTGTAATCCCTATCAAATTCCAATGTCATTCTTACAGAAATAGAAAAAACAATCTTAAAATTTTCATGTAATCACAAAAGACTCTAAATAGCCAAAGAAATCTTGACCAAAAAGAACAAAGTTAGAGGCATCACACTACCAAATTTCAAAATATATTACAAAGCTATAGTAATTAAAATAGCATGGTACTAGAATAAAAACAGACACATTGACTGATGGAATAGGATAGAGAACCCAGAAATAAACCCACACATCTATGTTCAATAGATTTTTGACCAGGGTGCCAAGAACATGACAATGGAGAAAGGACAGTCTTGTCAATAAATGGTGTTGAGAAAATGGAATATCCACATACAGAAGAATGAAAATGGATGCTTATCTCTTATACAAGAATAAACTCAAAATGGATTAAAGACTTGAATGTAAAATCTAAAACTATAAAACTACTAGGAGAAAAGCTAAGGGAAAAGCTCCATGATGTTGGTCTGAATAGTTGGGTCTTGAATACGACCCCACAAACATAGACAATAAAATAGACAAATGGAATTGCACCCAACTAAAATCTTCTGCACAGCAAAGAGAACAATTAATGAGTGATGAGACAACCCATAGATTGCGAGAACATATTTGCAAATCATACATCAGATAAGGGGCTAATATCCAAAATACACAAGAAACTCAAAGTACTCAGTATCAAGAAAACAAATAATCCAATTAAAAATGGGCAAAAGACCTGAACAGACATTCCTCAAAAGAAGACATACAAATGGACAACAGATATATGAAAAAATGCTCAACATCACTTATCATCAGAGAAATGCAAATTAGAACCACAATATGATATCACCTCACACCTGTTAGATTGGCTATTATTAATAAGATGAATGATAACAAGTTTTGGTGAGGATGTGGGGAAAGGGAATCTCTATACACTGTTGGTGGTATTATAAATTAGTACAGCCATTTTGGAAAACAGTATGGAGGTTCCTCAAAAAACTAAAAATAGAATTACCATACGACAATCCCACTACTGGGTATATACCCAAAGCAATTGAAACCAGTATATTAAGGAGATGCCTGCACTCCCATGTTTATTGCAGCATTATTCATAATCACAAAGATATGGAAACAACCTAAGTGTCCATCAATGGAAGAATAAATTTAAAAATGTGGTATATACTCACAATCAGACTTAAAAAAACAGAAAATTCTGTCATTTGCAACAACATGGGTGAACCTAAAGGACATTATGTTAAGTGAAATAAAACAAGCACAGAGACACAAATACCTCGTATTCTCACTTATACATGGAATCTAAAAAAGTCCAACTCATAGTAGAGAATAGAATAGTGGTTACCAGAGGCTGTGGGGGTGATGGACAGGAATAGGGGAGACATCGGTCAGTGGGTACAAAGTTTCAGTTAGATAGGAGTAAGTTCTGGTGTTCTACTGCACAGCGTGGTGATTATGGTTAATAATAATGTACTGTACATTTAAAAACAGCTAAAAGAGAGGATTTTAAATGTTCTCACCACAAAGAAATGATACGTATTTGAGGTGATGGAAATGCTGCTTAGCCTGATTGGATCATTCCGCAATGAATACATTTATCAAAATATCACATTGTACCCCATAAATATATACGATTATTATTAATTAAAAATAAAACCTACAAAAAGAGAAAGAATGAGAGGAGAGAATTGAAGACAATGAGTATAGGGTTTTTACTCTGATGAGGACAGAAATAGGGCAGTAACTGAAGGGGCAGTGGAGTTGAGCAAGGGATTTTTTGAAAGACAGGAGAAAAAATGTTTGTTTGTTAATAGGGTATCCTCATAAAAAGATAATCTAATAATGACCTGTGAACCTCTTTGAAATGTTAGGATGACAGTAAAGGCAGGGGAAGAGAATTAAAGTGCAAGTCATCTCTTGAGGGTAGCCATAATTTGTGTTACAAAGGAGCTGCGGTTGTGGTTGTGGTTGGGGATGGAGATTTCCCTCACAGTTAATCATGGGCTACTTATTTGTTAAAGAGCCTCAGCACGCTACGTAATGCTTACTGTTCAGCCATTACTTCTACAGCTATATATCAGACAAAGCAGAGATGCTGCATCTCATCTACAGTGGAGGTTATTATACATTACTATGGTAGGTGAAGCATATGTGTATGTGTATATATATAACGTGTGTATTTACATATAGTGTGTGTATATTTATATAGGCATACCACGGAGAGACTCTTGATTCAGTTCCACGCCACGGCAATAAAGCAAATATTGTAATAAAGTGAGTCACACAGATTGTCTGGTTTTCTAGGGCATATAAAAGTTATAGTTAC
>NW_012152618.1:7289856-7291170 GCF_000956105.1 Propithecus coquereli | reverse complement strand
ACATATATATATAGCTATAATGGGTGCTATGTATTATATATTGCTATATGTGTAATGTAGATAGTTGAAAACCCAGAATTCCTTTCCAGCTCTAATAGTCTTTGAGCTCATCACACCACATAAAACATCTAGGTGGCTTATTAAAATGACAACTTGGAAAATACATAATATGTGGGAAAGGGATAGAAAATGGAATTGAAGGCGTAGGCAAGGGCCAGATCATGTGTGACTAACAAGAGGTCACAGTACCTGTCATATAAGCAGTGCTAAAATGAAGTGTGCACATAGTTCTGGGGGCTTGCAAAAAGGCACATCCAATTCACTTTGCGGTGGTGCAGAGTGGTAGCGACAGATGGTAAGAAGTGATCAAAGGGGGCTCTGGATCTGTCAAGAAAGTCCAAAAGACCTAATCCAGTCAGGACAAAGTCTTGAAGAACAGCCAGGCACTAGTCAGGCTACCAAGAAGTCAACCCACGCTCACAGCTCTTTCTAATGCCCTCCCCCTCCTCCTCGCTCTTGAGCTGGGGCCGATCCTATGTGGATCTCAGGAGCCTTCCCCTTCAGTGCTTCAAAGATGCTGCTTGGTCTGGGATACAACTGGCCTCCCCCATCTCTCTCTAGACTATCGTAGCTATCTCCTGAGGGTCTCCCTGCTTCCGATATCTACCTCCCACTTTCAGTTCATCATCCAAAACTACCATTTCAGAATTACCTTTCTCAGTACAGAAATTATGGACTGCTCCTGTGCTCCATGAGATAGTAATAAACTTAGATGGTTCCCCATTCACTACCGCAAGATGAAGTCGGACTCCTTAGGGTCCCATATTGGACGCCCCCCAACACTAGCCCCCCTCTGCTCTTCCAGCCTCTGCTCCTGCCTCCTCTCCCACTGTCTCCACATCAGTTCTTCCACAGATAAGTTCAGTTCTCTCATGCCCGCGTGTATGGTTACGTTCTTTCTTTTTTTCTGCATTCTCTTCACTTTTTTCTGCTTGGCCGGGGAGGAGAGAGAGAGAGAGAGAGAGAGAGAGAGATTAATAAAATCAAAAAGTTTCCATAGAGTAAAAAATGAGGGCCCCATTGAAAACAAAACAAAAATCTTACTAAACATCTTATGAGGGTTTGAAGAAATTCATAGAGAAAATTAATAAACTTGAAGAAACTTAAATATAACCTGATTATTTTTCCTGCACAGGGCTGGAAAAAAAGTAAACCCGTGAAATCCTTCCTTACGATAAAGAGATCTCATGTTGATAAATGGACTGTAGGACAGTTCAAGAAGTACATTCGTTCTCGACCTTTCTCCCCATTAAA
>NW_012152618.1:7283681-7288976 GCF_000956105.1 Propithecus coquereli | reverse complement strand
AAAAGAAAAAAAGGATAAAATGTAAAAAAAAAATTTTAAAAGAGAATGAGATCCTGCCATTTGCCACAACTTTATGACCTAGAAAACATTATGCTAAGTGGAATAAGCCAGACACAAGAAAGAAAAATCTTGCATGATCTCACTTGTATGTAGAATCTTAAAAAAAGAGGTCAGATATACACAGAGAATAAAATAGCGGTTACCAGGGGCAGCAGGAGGGGAATAGGGAGAAACAGGTAAAAGGATACAAAGTAGTAAATATGTAGGATGAACATATCTAGAGATCTAGTGTACAAAATGAAGACTATAGTAAATAAAGTTATATCATATTAGGAATTTTTGTTAAATAAGTAAATTTTAGCTGCTCTTGTCAAAAAAAATAACTACGTGAGATGACAGATACATTATTTGCTTCACTATAGTAACCATTTATTACCTATTTGTATCCTATAACATCAGGTTGTAAACTTTAAATATACACAATAAGATTTATTTAAAAAGAAAAAAGAAAAAGATGGAAGAGCATGTAGGGGAAAGCAGCAGCTTGGAATTAGGAATTTACTAACTGAGGCGACAAACCTAATTAATTCAAGTCTCAAAAAGACATAGAAGAACTCTTGTTACAAGGAAAATGAAAGCTGAAAATTGTAATCATTGCATTGTGCAACTGAAACAGTCAGTCTTTATTCCGAATCAGATGGCAAATATGATATAATGAAAAAGAGCATGAAAGGTATAAATTAGTTCATGGATAACAGGTAGATCATTGGAATGAGGAGCCAAAAGATCAGAAAAGAGAGATGATTTATATCCTGTTTGCAGAATCTATATTAATATTAGTTGAAAATGTTAGAGACCGTCTAGAATCCAAAGTAAGTATTGGGGTATGAGCTAGGCATGAACGGGGAGGATAAAAAAATTGAAACTTGGCTTTTGATCACTGCAATTAACCAAAGTATAACTGGAAAATAAATACGAAGCACTCTAGCTGAAAATAGAGACTTTCAAAGAACTCCCTGAGCAGATAAATATTCTTCAAAAGAAACTGATTCAGTAAGAATGTAAGGACTGAAGAGAAAATGGTAAGATGTAGAGAAAACCAACATTTATCAGCAGAGAATTCAAGAAATGGAGGATGGATTTCAGAAACAGTTTCCATGAATAGCAATTTGCTATTATTATTAAGAGAAAAACCATGACAACTGACTCCTTGCTTATGCTACTGGAAGAGACCTTACTAGAGAAAAGAAAAAAGTAATCAGTATAAGATAAAAAACCAAAACATAACTATGCTTCAAAGAGCAGTGATTAGGATGACTTCATCATAAAATCCCTATACAGAGGGATTTTCTGAGATGATTCTGTTGACTCACTCCAGTGTCAGCCTACCCCAACCCATTACAGACTTTCATCGACTCTCTCATCTTCTCTTAATTAAATAGATGTGTCAAAAGTTAACTTGAGACTTACTTAAACTGAGATCCTCTTAAGAAATATCTGTATAATTATCTACCTCTGATCCGTGGTCTCTTTCACCTGTGAACTTGGCCAAGATGTCCACCGCCCTCCCACCTGAGTGGTAGAGCACTGTACCAGTCCCTCCTCCAGTGCACCTTAATCAAGGTGAAGAAGACTGAAGAAGACTGAGAAATCTCTTTTCTGAACCTGAGATCCCAAGACAGGGAAAGTGCATCTACCTGTTCCTATGATGAAATTTATGTGATTTATTTCAGGGGTCATCAAACTTTTTCTACAAGGACTAGATAGAAAATATTGCTGGCTTTGTGGACCACACGGTCTCTATTGTAACTATTCAACTCTTCCATTGTAGTGTGAAAGTAGTAACGGACAATAGGTAAATCAATGGGCATGGCTGTGTTCCAATAAAACGTTACTTATATATCACATAGTGGGCTAGATTTGGCCCTAAAGCAATAGTTTGCTGAGCCCTGATTTATCTGACAAAAATTTTGCTTCAGAGCTAGACCTTGGTGCTACCTAATTTAGGAGCAGTGATCAAAACATCCCCTTCAGTCCACACCCATGAGTATTAGAGAATCCTACCTGCCATTCATCACGGAGATAACTGTGACCATCTGTGGTCCAGATGTGATCTATCTGGCCTACTTGTGATTGAAGAGAAGCATCTACTAATGGGCTGGAACGCGAAAACTGACCAACCCACCACCTCATCAGATGGGGCCTATGGCAGACTTTTTTCTTTTCCAGAAACGACTACAACACTATTTCCAGTCTTATCTGCTCTTCCAGAAACTTTCCTCTCCCTCGGTCAAGAGGTGATCTTTCACCCTTGAATGTGGTGATTCTTTGTGACGTCATCAAAAATAAGACTTCCAAGATTAAGTCATACAAGGCAATATAGCTTGTATCTAGCATGCTTTCTCTTTTTTGGGGGATACTGCCCTTGAAATTCATTGCCATGAATGAGAGACCCAGGCCACATGTAAGTGTTACAGTTAATAGCCCAGGTGAGATCCTAGCTGACAGCCAACATCAACCAGAGATATGTAAGTGAGGAAAGTTTCAGGATGACTCTAGCCCCAGTCTGACTGCATGAGAAATCCTAAGCAAGAATCACCTAAGCTTATTCAATGTTCCCAAACCATGAGAAATAATAATAACACGATCATCATTGTTTTAACCCATTAAGATTGGGGTGGTTCATTACGCAGGATACAGAACTCAAACAGATTTTGGTAACTGAAGTTGCCGTGCTGCCACAATAAAACACATGGCAGTGGCCTGGGGAGCAAGCAAGGGGAGGAATGATGGCTCTCAAGGAGGCTGTTTGTGAGGCTTAAAGAAAAGTGAGGAAAATGTTTTTGGAAGTTGGAGGAAAGGAGACTCTTATTATATAGTGGTGGAAAGTTTAGCAGAGTTGTTACCTCTGGTAACAACATGGAAAATAGATAATGTGTCTAATAGATAACGTGTCTAATGAACTGATGGGTCCAGCTAAGGAGATTTCCAGATAGATGTCAAAAGTGTCACCTAGTTTCTTTAAGCTACTTATCGTAAGGTACAGATAGAGACAAGCAAAAGAAAGAATTGTTATCTGTTATAGATCAGCAAAACTAAAAATAGAACGGCTATATAATCCAGCGATCTCATTTCTGAGTATATATCCAAAAGAATTAAAAACAGGATCTCAAAGAGATACTTGCACACGCATGTTCATTGCAGCATTATTCCCAATGGCCAAGAGGTGGACGCAACTTAAATGCCCACTGACAGATGAATGGATAAACCAAATGTGGTATATACATACAATGAAATATTATTCAGTCTTAAAAAGGAAGGAAATTCTGTCATATGCTACAACATAAATAAACCTTAAGAACATTATACTAAGTGGAATCAGTCAGTAACAAAGAAATACTGCATGATTCCACTTACATGAGATGTACAAATTAGTCAAAATCATAGAAACAGCAGAATGGTGGTTGCCAGAGGTGGTGAGAGGTGGAGGTGGGGCGTTGTTATTTAGTAGATGTAGAGTTTCAGTCATGCAGGATGGGGACATCCTGGGGATCTATCGCACAACAATGTGCATATGGTTGACAGCACTGTGCTATATACTCGGAAATTATTGGGAGGGTGAATTTTAATATTACGTGGGATTTTTTTTCACAATAAAAGATATATCAAGGGTCCGGAACTTCCTGGGTTCCAAATACAACACTGTTTCTTATTTTCAGACCCTCCAAGTGAAAAGCAATGTTGAAATTAAGAAATGGCTTTTAGACAGAGATCGAATCAAGTGCACTTTCAAGAAAACGCAGTCTAGAGATAAAGCCAAGAGTGTGACTGTGAAACTCTTTGTTAACATCTCTCAAAAACACATCATAGACCTTTTCAAGCAGACAAAAGTCTCTGTTAGAATCTTTTTTTTTTTTGAGACCAAGTCTTGCTCTTGCTCTGTTGCCCAGGCTAGAGTGCCATGGTATCAGCCTAGCTCACAGCAACCTCAAACTCTTGAGCTCAAGCAGTCCTCCTGCCTCATCCTCCTGAGCAGCTGGACTACAGGTGTGCACCACCATGCCTGGCTAATTTTTTTTCCTATTTTTAGTTGCCCAGCTACTTTTTTCTATTTTTTAGTAGAGACGGGTCTCATACTTGCTCAGGCTGGTCTTAAACTCCTGCACTTAAGTGATCCTCCCTTCTCAGCTTCCCAGAGTGCTAGGATTACAGACATGAGCCACTGCGCCCAGCCTTCTATTAGAATCATGCTTTTAGCATGCCTTGGGGATCCTTCAAAATAAACAACAGGGCTTCCAAGAATCTTAATGTTGTCCCACAGCAATCTTACAGAAATCCTAAGGTAGACAGGGTTTATTTTTGTGATATTTGTGGGTGTGGCTTTTGTTGAATGGAACAAACTCCAATAATATTCATAGGAAACCCACCACATTTCTAGAGAATTGCATTCGTGGAAATATACCCAGCTTGGACTAAGAAGGACAGAGACATTACAAAATGAAAGAAGGGATTTGGATCTCTGAACTACTATGAGTAGAAACAAGACAAAAAAAAAAAAAAAACCAACTCAGCTGCCAACACCAGCCATTTCTTATATAAAAGAAAAGGTGATTCACATAGAAGTTGCAAAAATAGTACAGGGAATTAACATGTGTACCCTTCACCCAGCTCCCAGTAACATATTATATAACCAAAGTACAATTGTCAAAACTAGAAATTGACATCGGTACAATATTACTAACTAAACTATAGATCTGATTTGGATTTCACCAGTTTTTACATTTTGGGTGGCATACCTTTCCAATCTCTCTGTAACTTTATATTCGAAGTGTATTTCTTATAAGCAACATATAAATAAATCTTGCTTTTCATTCATCTGATAATAACTGTCTTTTAATGAGGTGTTTATTCCATCTGCTATTAATGTAATTATTGATATGGTTGAGTTTAAGTATCCTATCTTGTTTAGTTTTTATTTTCCCATTTGTTCTTTGTTTCTCTGTTCCTCCTGTCATTCTTTTGTGTGACTCATGTGCTATTTTTCGTATTTTATTTTACTTTCTCTTTATGTTAGTTTTAGAGGTTGCTGTAGAGAGCTTAATACGTTTTTCTCAGTTATCATGGTCTATCTTCAAATAATATTCAACTTTATGAAAAAGGCAAGAATCTTACAATGGTCTCCTTTCATTCACACTTTCACCCTTTGTGTTCCCATTATCTTATATTTTTCCTTTATATATACTATAAACCCTATAATACATTGTTAATTTTTGTTTTTTAAACCAACTTTGCAAT
>NW_012152618.1:7264421-7283631 GCF_000956105.1 Propithecus coquereli | reverse complement strand
TTTTAGCATTTTGTCTTTCATTTTTATCTATTGTCCATTGTTTCTGTGAAAAGTTATCCATGGTTTCCTATATTTAGTGTGTCTCTTCTCTAACTGCTTTTTAAAATTTGCTCTTTTCTTTTTCAGCTCTTTCCTTATGATGGGCTCTGATGTTTTCCTTTGGGGTTTGCTCAACTTCTTGGACTTAGAAGTTGATGTCTTTCATCAATTTTTAAAACATTCTCAGTCATTATCTCTTCATATATTTCTTCTCCATTCTCTGTTTCTCTCCTCCTTCTGAGACTTCAATTACACATATATTAGACCATTTGATATTGTTCCATAGATTTTGGACACTGTTCTGTTTCAGTTTTTTTTTCCTTTACTATTTTTCCCTCAGTTGAATAGTTTCTATTTCCTATATTCAAGTTCATTGATATGTCCAGTTTGCTGTTAAGCCTATTTAATGAATTCTTCTTTTCTTATATGATACTACAAATTTCTAATTTTTCCATTTGGTTCTCTTTTAAAAATAACAGACTCCATGTCACTGCTAAATTTTTCTACCTTTTTTACTAGATTGTCTAGCATTTTAAAACAATTATTTTAAAGTTATTTCCTGATCACTCCAACATCAGGGCCATCTCTGGGTCTGTTCTTATTGACTGTTTCCTTTCTTTCCTTTCCATTAGTCATATTTTCTTGCTTCTTGATGTGTCTTGTAATTTTTGATTGATCTCTTGTGACTTTCTATATCCTAACAGGAAGAAGTCTGTAGCCTCCTTTTTTTAAATTTACCATTAAAACATAAACACTTTTCTGTGTTATTATAAACTCTCACTAATCATCATTTTTAATGGTTGCAAAATATTTTATTTGATCATTCTTTTGTTGTTAGACATTTAGTTGGTTTCCAATTTTTCTCTCTTTGATTGCATGTTGGATGATATATATAAAAACAGTGACAAATGAAGTAAACAATATTTTTCTCTAGAAAAATGAATGCCCCTTCTTGTGTCAGGCCACTAGAGCTGGGGGCTGAATCAATGTGTTCAATAGTTGAGCTGGGTCTGGGCTTTGTTGCATCTTTAGTTTGATCTAATTCACCATTGTCTCTAAATGTTTTGATGGTGGAATCAGGACTTTCTCTTTTGCAGGGCTGGAGATCTACACAATGGCAAGTTTCCAGATATCTCTTTGTACTTTACAGCTGGGTTATTAATTCTGTAAATGACAGGTGATCTCTTTCTGTTTTACAGCTTCTCTGCCAACTTTTGGGGTTATTGAGTTCTCCTCTTTGTTCTCCAGTATTGGCCTCAGATTTCTGCACCTTAGGAGGTATCTTGTCTGTCCTACTGTACTGCTAACAGTTTTTGAAGGACGGTTGCCTACCACTCTGTGAAAACCCAGATTGCTTAAGCAGGGTTTCTCTCAGCTCTCTTTCTCCTCCTCTCACATTCAGAACTGAAAGCTGCGGTATTTAGGTTGGACTTCTATCAGTTCTCCTGCTCTGCTCCCCTCATTCCAAGGGCAGCTACTTTGAACTTAGGAGAGGCTTTGTACATCTGAAAGGTATCTTTCTCAGTTCTCCTATCCTGCCCAGTCATATATCTGCTACCCTCCAGCATCCTGTGAAGACTTATTAAAAGAGTTGGTAGATTGGTACACACTTACTATGTGGCTGGGGCTCCTTTCAATGCCGACTGTCATGCCCAACCACATAGGACTGTTAAATTTGTTAAGTTTTGGCTGGCTTCTCTTTGGTTAGTTTTTTCTTTTCTGATATCATACTGTTTAAAGTTCTAACTTTTCCATTTGGTTCTTTTTCTAAAAAATTGATTCCATGTCTCTGCTAAATTTTTCTATCTTTGCTGCATAGTGTGCACATTTTTTTACTAGATCATCTCACATTTTAAAATAGTTATTGTAAAGTTCTTGTTTAATCTTCCATCAGGGCCACCTGGCCTGTAAGGCAGAGTCCTCTTCTTCCCAGTGTCACCAGGGAGAAGAGCAAACATGAACCCTTTCTCTTCTGTACAGGCTTGTTGCTTTCTGAAGTTTTAGTTCATTTAGGTTTCTTTGCATCCTCAGATCTCTGGTAAGTTTTAAAAATATTATTTTATATCTAATCTGTCTTGTTTTAGTTGTTAGGATGAGGTGCTGGTCTCTGGTGACTTTCTTCATCCTAATAGGAAGAGGAAGTCTGTAGCCTCCTTTTTTCACTTAACATCAAAACGTAAACACTTTCCCATGTTATTATAAACTCTTGCTAACCATCATCTTTAATGGTTGCAAAATATTTCAGTGAATAGGTTAATTATTCTTTTGCTGTTAGACATTTCATTGGTTTCCAATTTTTCTCTCTTAAAAATGATGTTTCCGTGGACAACAACAAAAAAAACATTTTTAAGTCCCTAATCGTGCATGGTGGTGTACCAAGAGAACTGCATTGTACTTAAAATTCAGTAACATACTCTGAGGTAGCAGAAACTAGATGCTTAATAAATGTAGCTTATCAAAGCTTCCCTGAACAAAAATATTCAGGATGATGCTGACAAAATATACTACATTTTATCCATTTTATATGCATGCCTTTAAACTGTAAAGCACTACATAAATATACCAGAAGCAGGGAGGGAAGATGCGTGGTGGACAAATACAACAGATGCCCCATTTGAAAAAGTCTATAAAGATTGTGTTTCCTAGGAATAAAAAAAAAATAGAATGTCAAATTTAACCTGAGGTCCATGAATGGATTTCAGAAGGTCCATAAACTCCCTAAAAGAGCACACACAATATGAATATATTTGCATTTTTCTTGGAGAGACTCCATAACATTCATCAATTATCCAAGAAGTCTATGACCCTAATATGGTCAAGAACACTTGCCACAGAGTTGTACTTAAATAGAATGTGGGTCTTTGCAGATTGTCTTCACAGAGTAGTGACTTCACATGTTTAAAAATAATAAAAGTACATTTCAACATTGAAAATGTAGAACATGTAGTATTAATATCTTACCAAGAAGGTAGCATGAACTAGTAGTTAGATTAGGTTGAGATGTTATGCTCTTCATCAATGGTTTTACAAGTCTATACATTCAAGGCAAAACTGTCATCTTAAACCTTCCTTCTTTTCCCTGCTGTTGTGTGCTCAGTCTCCAAGTCCTGTTGGTTCTTCCTAGGGCCAGATTGAGATATGTGAGGGTCCTAACAATCTCATACTGTCTATTCAACTGATATTGCTTAAGTATTATTCAACATTTGTTAGTGTGTATATACATTATATGCATTTTACAGATAATTTTTAGAAACCAGATAACATCTTGGGAGGCATATAAAAACATTTAAAACTTAGATGAAATAAATCTTTCATTCCTAACGAACAGGATTACTTCATCCATTATTTGGTTCTAGAATTTCTGAGTGTAATTATGACTGTTAAGTGCATGTGACCATCAGGTGGGTTGTCTTGGAATCAGCAGCCAGCCTCACAGTCATTGTGTAAACTTGACATGTGTTTATTGCAGCGATAATAGAGTTAGGATTAGGCTGGTAAAGGCAGGAAATGTTTTAAAATTTTTCTCTAAGAAACCATCTCCTTTGATAAGAGCAATACTAGTATATATTTTGCCAGTTGTGAAAGAAACTGCTTGCAGAAACCTAGAGTAATTGACACAATAGTTCTAATTTTTTCCAGTGATGTTTTAGCAACTCTTTGTAAAGTAAGGATGTAGGCAGCTGCCCTTCTGGTCTACATCTACTTTAGAACATTCCCTCAAACAAATTCTCTCCTGTCTTTATTAGTCCTAGCACTCTAGTTTAAGTCTTTGTTACTTGTGACTTGGATTATTATGATACCCACCTCTTTAAGCCCCTGTCTCTTCCCATCCATCATGCACGCCACCAGATGAACTTTACTATTAGTAAGATATTAGTTTTAGTATTAGTTATTGTATTTATAAACACAGTATTAGTTTATGATTTGTCTTTCCTGCCAGGCTGTGAGTTCTTTGTTTTTTTATTCATCTATGTTTACCTAGGACCTAGCACTATCCTTACTTTATGACAGATGTTTAAAATGTTTGTTGAATAAAGAATGGCTAAATTAATAAACCAATATTAAATAGTTGATGTCTATTTTGAAAAATTAAGGAAACAATATTAAATAGTTGATATCTAATTTTGAAATGTTGGCACTCATCTTCCCTACCCCCTTCCTCTATCATGCAAACTAGTTTTTCTTTGTGTCTCACTAAAGCCACAGTCTTTATGTCTTATGACTATGTCTTACTCTCCATAGTCCAAAGTTAGAAACTGTAACCTAGAGATAGGAGGGCCTGGACAGCTGCCAGCTTGGATAGGGAGAAAGTCATAATCAGGAAAAGTGCACTGGTTTGACTCAGATCATCCACAAAATGAAAATCCACTTATAAGAAAGTGAAAATTAATTGTATGTTGTAAATTAATATTTTTTTGCTAAATTCTATAGCTTCTTATTTTGCTTTTTTGGGGGCCTTAGTTATTCCTTATAACTGATAGCCCATATTTTGAGCTATTAAAAATAACTGGCCTAGGATAACACCAGTAGGGTTGTCAGAATTCACAGGTTTATCTCTTAACTTTCCAAAGTGATATTTAGCCCAGGTTGCACTCCCCCATGTGAAACCCTGCAATACTCATAGATTAGCACATAGAATATTTTCTGCAGTCTACATTACCCACCCCAGATTTAGAGCTGTATCTTATTTTATAATATTTTATTTACAATAAAATATTTACAATATTATTTACAGTCTTTATACTTCTTTTTTTTTTTTTTTTTTTTAGACAGAGTCTCACTGTGTTGCCCGGGCTAGAGTGCCGTGGCGTCAGCCTAGCTCACAGCAACCTCAAACTCCTGGGCTCAAGCGATCCTTCTGCCTCAGCCTCCCGAGTAGCTGGGACTATAGGCATGTGCCACCATGCCTGGCTAATTTTTTCTATGTATTTTTAGTTGTCCAATTAATTTCTTTCTATTTTTAGTAGAGACGGGGTCTCACTCTTGCTCAGACCGATCTCGAACTCCTGAGCTCAAACAATCCGCCCGCCTCGGCCTCCCAGAGTGCTAGGATTACAGGCGTGAGCCACCGTGCCCGGCCTATACTATCTTAATTTATAATATCAGTACAACCATTAATAAGAATAATAGCTTGGAACATATTGATGTGCATTTTTTCTCTTACTTTTCTGCCTTCATGACCTTTCTCCTTAGTCAGTTCAAGATGCCAATCTGCAGGAAGTTAGGGAATGGCAATTAGGAGTGTTATACAGGAATGCAAAAGAAAACAAAGAGCTAATATTCATCTTGAGACATTTAAGATGAGATTTTACACAAAGACAATAATCTCGAAAGACAGGCTTTGTCAAGACAGAGGATTTTTCAAATTCCTTTATCTCCTGCTTTGCATATCTAGATCCTGGCCTGAGGGAAAGGCAGCACAGAGTTTTACGAAGGGAAAAGTGGAAGTGGCCTTTTGGTCTAGGGCATTGTGGAAAAAAGGAGAGAGTCAGAGGTAGGGAGATAATGGGTTCTGATAGCCCTTCCTCCACCCAACCTGATCAAGGCCACATCACATTAAAAATGATGGATGAATTTGGAGGCAGCCCTTTAACTTTCTCTAGCTACCCTTAGTTCCTGGATGGCTTGGGAAAGATCAAGGAATTCCTATAAGCCCCTAAGAGAGGACATGTCAGATAGCTGAGTTGGGAACTAGTGGTCTGGCAATTGGGGCCTAATATAGGAAAAGCAGTCAGAGCTGAGAAGTGGACCATCTGGGCCAGAACATAAAGGAAGACAGAGTGAAATGCAGAAGGATCTTCATTATTAGTAAGGCCACATTACACAGGGAGCTCCACTCGCCTCTGTCCAAGCTGAGAAATCCCCAGCTACAAATTACACTTACTGCAAACCTCACCCCAGGATGCTGTGAAGACAAGATATGACGAGGAGGATGTGGGCATTGTGGCGGAGGTCAGAGGAAAGAGCACAACACAAGGACTATGGTTTCCAAGGAAGCTTTTCCCTTGTGGCCAGAAGGCCACAGCAAGCCACACCTTTTCTTTTCTTGGAGAGGAGCAAGGGAAGGGTAGAGAGGAAACCTGAGACTGGTTATTTTTAATCTACGGAGATGAAGATTTATTCTTTAAGTTATTATACCAGTTAACTGTATCAGGCAAAAATTTAAAGTTTATTTCATACTACCCAGACAACAGAGGCTGGTGAAAAAAACCTAATCCATTATGGAAGAAAAATAAACATTTTCTCTGTCCATGCGAGTTGCAGTGTGAATGAAATTTACAGACCCACTACACATGTATAGTTAAACTTTTAAAGTTTTATAGTATATTCACCTTCTAAGTAAGCAATTAAACTCTGAAAATCAATAAACACACTCTTTTTTAAGATGACATAGAATACAGGGCTCACAAGACACAAGGCAATATGTAATAATTACGGTAGCGCTAAAATCCCGTGCTTTAAGGACTTCGGCCGGGCTTCTGTGAAGGCAAGGATAGGCTTTTCAACCTAAAGAATGTTTTGCTCACTTTGGGAAAAGAGCGGATATCAATTCTTTCCATAGACACTACAAATAATCTTCCCTGAATTATTAAAACAAGACATACAATTCTCTAATTTGGGAAGTTTCAATCACTTCATTAAGTTCTTGATGGGTTTATAGATATTCACGGGGTAAGGGACAAGATGAAATAGAATCAGATTTTCTATTTCATATCAAGTCAATAAAATTTAAGAATTTATTACATGAAAGGCACTGTTATGGGTGCTATATAGAATCCAATAATAAAGATTCAATTTCTCTCTTAAAATAAAATAACAAAATTGATGCTGTAAGGCAGTAGATAATTACTGTTAAAAGGAATGTTATGAATAAAAAATGATGATAAAATTTCAGAGAAGGGCCAGGCATAGTGGCTCATGCCTATAGTCCTAGCACTCTGGGAGGTATAATCCTAGCACTCTGGGAGGCCAAGGTGGGAGGATTGCTTAAGGTCAGTTTGAGAGCAGCCTGAGCAAGAGTGAGACCCTGTCTCTACCAAAAATAGAATAAATTAGCCGGGCATGGTGGTGCATGCCTGTAGTCACAGCTACTTGGGAAGCTGAGGCAGGAGGATCACTTGAGCCCAGGAGTTTGAGGTTGCAGTGAGCAGTGATGACTCTCTACCCAGAGATGCATTGCACTCTACCCAAGGCAATGCAGCAAGTCTCAAAAAAAAAAAAAAAAAAACACAAAAAACGAAAAACAAAGAGTTCAGAGAAGGAAATGCATCTATCTGTAGCACTGAGTATAGTCCTCTGCACTCAGTAAAGACTCAATCAACAAGTATTGTTGAATAAATGGATGAGCCTCACCTATGAAGTGGAGACAAGATTCTATGGATAAGGTTGAATTTGAATAAGATTTTGAAAGGCAGAAAGGATTTGGATATGGAAAATGAATTGGGAAGGTCATTTGTAGGGAAAGAGGTATATTTTTAAGGGGTAGAAGCACAGGGTATGTTTAATGAACAATGATACAATTAGTTTAGAGTTGTGGGCAATACCAAGGAGCTTCAAATGTCAAGGGAATTTTCCTGGACTAGCTGACTTTAACTCTGGCGTGAGGAATTTGGACTATGCATTACCAACACAGGAGCGCCATGGAGGCAACTGGGTGGGTGATGTGATCAAAAGGGTGTTTCAGACCAATGAAACTACTAGCACAAACAGTATGGATTGGAGCAGGATGATGTGGAGACCAGTTAAAAGGCTGTTGCTATAGTATGTTCATTTCCTTTCATTGATTGACTTAATTAAACTCCTTGAGGAGAGGAGCTCCATCTTTGTCTTTTCAACTCTTAACCAGACATCCTAGGTACTAAATATATGTTTATTTATTACTGATCTTGGTTAGTGGTAGTGCAAATAGAAAGAAAGGGAATTAATTATTTACTAAGCAATCCGTAAGCAGGGGCGACTATATTCCTGGTACTATATTTAAGAATCATTACAAAAGATGATCAACAGGAGTGAAGAATATTGAGAGTGAGGACAAAGGACACTTATGTTCTTATGCATATGGACATCAAATGTGGTATATCTAGTAAAAAGATTGTCATTTACCATCTCTTTTTTTTTTTTTTTTTGAGACAGAGTCTCACTGTGTTGCCCGGGCTAGAGAGAGTGCTGTGGGGTCAGCCTAGCTCACAGCAACCTCAAACTCCTGGGCTCAAGCGATCCTCCTGCCTCAGCCTCCTGAGTAGCTGGGACTACAGGCATGCGCCATCATGCCCGGCTAATTTTTTCTATATATTTTTAGTTGTCCGATTAATTTCTTTCTATTTTTAGTAGAGACGGTGTCTCACTCTTGCTCAGGCTGGTTTCAAACTCCTGAGCTCAAACAATCCGCCAGCCTCGGCCTCCCAGAGAGCTAGGATTACAGGCGTGAGCCACCGCGCCCGGCCCTGCCATCTCTTTTAATCATTATAAACCTTGGTTTCCTAAACCATCCATCCTGGGGAAACAAATAAGGGTGTAGGCAACAATTTCATTGATAACAAACATAATGCTTGGTTCAAATGCCATGCCCATCAGGGTCCTGGGACTCAGCGACTCATCTAGACACGATGTTTTCTTATCTGGTTTCTCCCAAGTAACTTGCAAGTTCTACTTGGCTACATTCTAGTTTTCTTGGTGTTTTATCCCCCCAAAGGCCACAGCTTTGGCCACTCTGCAACTCCTCCCACAACTTCCCCTGGGTTGTCTCTCCGCCTGGATTATAATGATGTTATTAGACTCTGAAAAAGCATCACTACATTCCTAAATTTCCTTGTAAATTCTCTGGGCCTTTATAGAAATGTATTTAAGTGGCATGGCAAAATCATACTCCAAATTATGCCTCACCTCAGTAATCAGTCTTTGCCCTAGGTATGTAATTTTTTTTTCTCCTCTAAGTTTTCTACTCTCTATAAATCACATTTGTTGGCTTCTTGTTTTTCGAAGATTCTTATATTTCATGCAAATTGGATACAATATACCAGGTAAGTATATAAGTTAGGTCCCCTTTTGGACCCGTGCTTAACAAGTTACTTAAATACAACATTCCTAGAGATAGACAATATTTCTATTGTTGTTTTAACTTCTGAAGAAAAAATATAATAATAAATGATTTACCTAACACAACCAAATGACTAAGGTTATAAGCTTGACTACATTACCCTACTACTACCCCCTCCCCAATAACTGTGAGCACAGTCCCTGGCAACACAGTGTGCTGATAAATGCTAAAGAACTGGCTCTCTGCAAGGGTGGAGAATATAATTTGTAGCATTTGCCAGTTTCCATGGTGTAAATTCTTCCAACAGGGCTAAAACTACCAATGTGATGTCACTGAACTTGGCATTGTGATGAGGTGTGCACAATCATCTCTTGCAAGCCTGTATGAGCCAGCTCCAGCACCTCTGCCTGGCACTTAGTGTGAGCAGTTTAGAATTATTTTTTCTTCCATGAGCATTTGACGTAACAAATAACCACAGCCACAGAGCTGTGTGTTATAGCATATCTGCTTTTGGAAGCCTTGATTTTGATGCTAAAGCTAGTTTTAGGACATACATACACATTGCTAGCTGCTAGTTAATTGTCTTACAGAGATAAAAATTGTTAATTTAGGCACAGACAGTAAATCTTTGTCCAGTTTTTCAAAATATCAAGTTAAGACGGTAGCTAGGAGAATATAAGGTTGGTTGCCTTTTAGATTCAAGCAAGAGAGGGGTGCATAGCACTATCAGGTGGCCACAGGTATGACAGCCTGTAAGACAGCAAACTCTCTAGGAGTTTAGAGGCTTGGGTTTCAGTCTCAATCCTGCCACAAGTTAATTATGAGATCATATCCACTAAAGCCTGCTGGGCGTGAGTTTCTTCATCTGAAAAATAAGAGAGTTGGGCCAGATCACCTGTAAGTTCCCTTACAGCTCTATCATTCAAATTATACAAAATAATACAGACAGTAATAACGGAATGAGTTTTAAAATGATAAACAAAAATTATATAAAAATTATAATGATAGTATATACCCTAAAAGTATTGACAGCTGGATCTTGAACAGGTATTTGTACATTCATGTTCATAGTGGCTTTGTTCACAACAGCCATAAGGCGGAAGCAACCCAAGTGTCCATCAGTGGATGAACAGATAAACAAAATGTGATACGTACATACAATAGAACTGTGGTCCCCACCCCCTGGGCCGCGGACTGGTACCAGTCCGTGGCCGGTTAGGAATCCGGCTGCACAGCAGAAGGTGAGCAGCAGGCAAGCAAGTGAAGCTTCGTCTGTATTTACAGCTGCACCCACCACTCGCATCACTGCATAAGCCCCGCCTCCTGTCAGATCAGCTGCCTCATTAGAGTCTCATGGGAGCGTGAACCCTGCGCATGGAAGGATCTAGCTTGTGTGCTCCTTATGAGAATCTAATGCCTGGTGATTTGAGGTGGAGCTGAGGCAGTGATGCTAGCGCTGGGGAACAGCTGCAAATACAGATTCTCATTAGCAGAGAGGTTTGTATAATTATTTCATTATATACTACAATGTAATAATAATAGAAATAAAGTGCACAATAAATGTAATGTGCTTGAATCATCCCGAAAAAACACCCCCATCCTCGGTTTGTGGAAAAACTGTCTTCCGTGAACCTGGTCCCTGGTGCCAAAAAGGTTGGGGATCGCTGCAATAGAATATTATTTAACCTTAAAAAGGAAGGAAATCCTGTCACTTGCTACAACACAGATGAACCTTAAGGATATGCTAAGTGAAACAAGCCAGTCACAAAAGGACAAATACTGCATAATTCCACTTTCACGAGACAGAGTAGTCAAATTCAGAGAAGGAAAGTAGAGTGGTGGCTGCCAGGGGCTGGGGGGTGGGGAATACCCTTATTTAAAGGGTATGAAAAAGTCTGGAGATCGACTGCACAGCAATGAGAATATACTTAACACTGCTGAACTGTACCCTTAAAATATTTAAAATGGTAAATTTTGCGTTCTGTATATTTTGCCACAATACAAAATTATAATAACGAAAGAAACATGAGGAAATTTTGCAAAAGTTCGTTAGTGTTCTGAGAAGTTTGCTGAATCTGCTTCCCCCAGTAGCCCTCAGTAGGTGACAGAAGGGTTTCATAACAAAGTCATGAGTGTAAATTAACATCTTGGGGATTTCCAGTGAGGCTGTTAGGAGAAACTGTTTATATTAGATGACTAAACATGGTATTCTGAATTTTTGATATTGTAGACATGCTGAGGTTAGGATTAATTAAAATTGTAAATATCAAGTCCCTCTGATTAGACTACATTAAAAAATGGATGCAAAGACGAGCCAAAATAAAAGGTATAAATCCAGTTGCAAATGATGAAGCCAGTGGGCTGCCCACATCTGCTTTGATCTGTCTTTTTCTGAATGTCCAAGTGCAGACATCTGACCCTGCCCACAGCCCCCAAATTCCTAAGAGCAGCCCAGGCATGTGACTGTGCCAGGCAGCCTGGCTTCTGAGAGGAGGCACGGTGGGAGAGGAACACCTTACCATGTGCCTTCTTGTGCCTCCAATTGTGTATTCCTGAGTCACCTTTCCTCTGACAAGGTGCTAGATTTTTCTGTAGCATTAACATTGTCCTGGATTTTTCTCTTCACTGTCTTGCAAACTGAGGCCAAATAGGTAGGGGGGAATGGGTGACAATCCCCAATAGTTTGTTATTAGCTTTCTCCTCATCCCATAAAAGCAGTGGATACTAACATTTCAGATACTGTTGGAAGGTCAAGGCCTTTTCTTTGAATATAGGTCCACAGATTGGAGTCCCATGTCATTTTTCTTGCACAGACTACATCCATAATTCATCATTTTTTCTTTCCAGTTTTAGTTCTTTAAACTATAGCAAGAAATAAATACACTGTGAAGCAAAGCATTTTGAGTGCAGAATTTATCCAGTTTTTATTTTTCCTAATCTCTTATAGCTGTTTTACTGCCCTACCTACATTTAATATTACAGATTTTCTTTTTTTTTTTAGCAATTTGCCATTATTATTTTTTTGAGACACAGTCTCACTTTGTCGCCCCGACTAGAGTGTAGTAGCATCATCATAGCTCACAGCAACCTCAAACTCCTGGGCTCACAGGGATCCTCCTGCCTCAGCCTCCCGAATAGCTGGAACTACAGGCATAGTCCCAGCACAGCTGGCTAAGTTTTTCTATGTTTTGTAGAGATGGGGTCTTGCTCTTGCTCAGGCTGGTCTCAAACTCCTGACCTCAAGCAATCCTCCCACCTTGGCCTCCCAGAGTGCTAGGATTACAGGTATGAGCCACTGCACCCAGCCAGCAATTTATCATTCTTGAGTATATCTAATGACTTCAAATTTGTTTGCAAAGAAACAGACCTTGTTTTAGATTTGTATTCACTAGTTTTTCTAATGTTCACTTAAATGTTATAATTATAGAAATAAATCAACTGGCATGATATGTTTGGGAACAAATCCAACAAAATGATTCTTGGTATATTTACAAAATTCACAAAATTTACAAACATATTTCTTCTCTGGTGGCTGCAAAAATTTGTGGCTTTAATAGAAAATGGCCTGCTCACCCAGCAGCGAGCAGCCGGCCAGTCTGCCTTTTCTTGTCCCTACCACCGCTCATTATCTATGATTTCTTCTAGTTCCATGGCTTTCAATGACATCTACACACTGATACCTCCCACAATTGTGTCTTTAGCCTAGATTTCTCCCTGGAACTTCAGTTTCCTATATTCCATGCCCCGCTCTACATTTCCATTTATAAATCTAGTAGGCACTTCAAATTTAACATGTTAAAAATTAAATTTTTCATTCTACCTCTCTCAAACTTGCCCCTCTCCTTTTATTTCTAGTTTCTTAGGCTAATAACCTGGGTATTACACATTATACGCAATCTATAAGTATATTCTGTCAACTTTACTTTTGAATCATATCTCAAATCTAACATTTCTCACCACCTCCATTGCTACTATAATACATTTCCCTCTTGCCGAGATCCTTACGATAGCATGCTCACCAAGTGCCCTTCAATCCATGAGTGGATTAATAAAATATGGTATATGTATATACTATGGAATACTACTCAATTACAAAAAACAGTGGTGATCTAGCACCTCTTATATTATCCTGGATAGAGCTTGAGCCCATCCTCCGAAGTGAGGTATCACAAGAATGGAAGAATAAGCACCACATGTACTTGCCACCAAATTGGTACTAACTGATCAACACTAAGGTGCTCACATGGTAGTAATATTCGCTGGGGGTTGGGCGGTGGGGGTGGGTAAACTCACAGCTAATGGACGCAGTGAGCATTGTATGGGGGAAGGGCACTCCTCTAATCCTGGCTTGGGTAAGGCAAAGTCATAACTTGTAACCAAAATGTTTGTACGCCCATAATATCCTGAAATAAAAAAAGAAACTAAAAAAAAAAAATCCTCATTATCTCCTTGCTTCTTCCTTTCCTCCCTACAATCTGTGCTCTGTAGAGCAGCCAAAGAGATCCATCCTAAAATGTTGTTAGATCATGTTCTTTCCTCGCTTGAAACCCTTCTATGGACTCCCTCAACATTCAGAAAAACAAAATTTAAACATTTGCCATGGTCTCTAAGAGTCAACGTGATCTACCTCCCAAACTCTCACCACTCTACCTCGTTTCCTAATGCTCTTACCCTGCCTGGCATCACTTGGTCACAGCAATTAAACAGGTGCCTTGGATCTGCCAAGAATGCTCTCCCCCAGATAACCACGTGGCTCCCTCCCTCACCTCCTCCAGGTCCTTGCTCAAATTTTACTCTCTCAGAAACCTTTTCTCACCAGCCTGTGGGTTTAACTGAGATAATATCAATTAATTATTCACATTGTGCTGACTCATGAGCCCCCTACCTCTAGAGGCAGAGTCCTCAAGCAAGTTGGCCGTGTATTTAGTGCCAAGCCTAGACGTGCTTCTGCGCTCCAGCTGCCTCTCTTGGAGGTCTGATTTCAGCAATGCTGACACCACTCAGCCCTGCTGCCTGTCTCTGTCAACATCTGGCTCCCCATAGCGCTGCCCTGCACTCCCAAAGTGCACAAGCCACCTCTCCCAGACTTTCTCTTGACTTTGTGTTTCCACCTAAGTACCTAAGCACAAAAAATTCTTCCTATCTCCATCAGGCCAAAATGAAAAGCCCACCCATGCAGGAGGTTTCAAAAACATCATTATGGAGTCAGGGGTGGAGTCTGGGGCATGGGGATGGATATCCCACAAATATTCATCAATTTTTTTCAGTATAAGAGAGCCATAGAATTATTGAATTTTGAGCTAGAAAAAAATCTAAAGATCATCTAAATATAGAAGAAAACCATCATTGTAAATATTTTCAATAAACTTCTGTCAGATTGTCAATGAACTTACTCTAAAATATCAAATTGCTTACATACACAATAACTCCATTATCTATCTCCCTGATATTACTGGAACAGATAAAAAGTCAGCTGATCAGCTAAATTCATCCATCAAGGGGCCCCTCTCTGCAGCTATACCTTCCACTACCTCCTTCTCAAAGTTCCTTGTCGCATCTTGAAGTTCAAGTGGTTAAACTGTTCCACGTGCATCCACAGGCTTGGGTGAAATTTAGACTAATTAATTTTCAAAGAATTTCTTGCATATTGTCTTGTTTTACTTAGCTAGAATGTTTTTAAGAGTAGTGACCATGTTTATTTTTTCTATTGGTTCCCCTACAGTTCCAAGTTCACTGTAGGTAATTAAGATTGATTATTTACAGGAATAAATTGTCATTACAAAGTATCAATTGTATCACATTTCACCATTAAACCCATGTATTAATACAAAATGTGTTTCTTTGCAATAAATCATTATTGATTATCATTTATTGATAATAAATATGAATGATCAATTAATTTCATTCATTCCTCAGCAAAATGTGTACTCCTGTGGGAGAGAGTCGGGAGTGAAAAGAAGACTGAAGGGTGCCCCCCTACTTCCCAGCTTCTGCCTGAGCAACTGGATGGGTATTTGTGCCCACTCTTTCTTTTTTCTTCTTTCTTTTTCTTTCCTTCCTTCCTCCCTTCCTTCCTTCCTTTCCTCCCTCTCTCTCTGTCTGCTCTCTTTCCTTTTTTCTATGCATGTATGGGTTCCCAGTAAAAACCTAGAAAACCTTCTAGACAAATTCTAAAAGAGCTATAACATTTGTGTGCCGTTTACTGAAGATGGGAGGACTAAGAGAGGAAGAGGGTTGAGGATGCTTGGGAATTCAGATTCCTGAGAGATAATTCAAGCATCCGATGACATCAAGTTGCCATGTCTTCCTATGGACCTCCATACATTTCTGGAACTCAAAGCACAGATTCAATCCAGACAATTTTGAGGAATACCAGGAGACAGATAACTTCAAAGAAAATTCATGTGAGGGGCACAGTAATTAGACCATTGGTATTAAAGAACAAAGACAAAAACAGGATCGATAAGAGAGAGGAGTAAAGGGGAAAGGACAAAAACAATTTAGACAGCCTCAATACATTTGCATTTTGTTTTGTTTTGCATTTTTGTTTTTTTGGTAAAATGATTATCTGGAAGCTAGCCGAGAGTTGGTCTGAACATTCTGTTATTTAGTATCCTAGGGATATTGGAGAAAACAATTTCAGCTGTTTATGGATTCTGCAGCACCCCTTGAGGGTTTATCTATGGAGTGTACATGGCCAACTATCTGAGGAACGTCCACCAGTGTCCTTTCGGTTGCGTATCACCAGATTCGTATCATTTCCCTCTCAAATTTCTCAATGGAATTCAGAGCAATGGAATGGATTCGAACACCCAGGAGGAACAGAGCCCAGGGCAGGGTTTAAATTAACTAGAAATGTTAGAGATCAAATAGAGGAGGAAAACCAGTAGAGAAGTTTGAAAAATAATTGCCATTAAGGTAGAAGGACAACCAAAAGAGTGTCATACCATAGAGAGTGGAGAATTTTTCCAGAAAGGAGTGATCAGCTATGGCTAAAGCCGCTGAGAGGTCTAGTATTAATTCTCTTGGCATCCTAAGCAGATCTGAGAGATTCAACCCAAGGCCACAATACAAAGAAGGCTTAAGAAACAAATATATTTATTTTTCAAAAGAGTTTAGGTTAATTGGATATGGAATTAATTGCAATGGATATACATAAAGTGCTTTCATAAGAGTCACATATTATTTTACTTTTTAAATTGTTAATATATTTAATGTTAATACACATAACATAAAGTTTACCATTTTTAGAAACAGTGTCTCACTATGTTGCCCAGGCTTATCTCAAACTCCTGAGCTTGAGCAATCCTCCCACCTCAGCCTCCCAAGTAGCTGGGACTACAAGTGCAGGCCACTCGTTTTTAAGTGTATAGTTAGTGGCATTAAATACATTCACAGTGTTGTGCAAAGATCACCACCATCTATCTCCAGAACTCTTTTCATTCTGTAAAATGGAAACTCTGTACCTATCAACCAATAACTCTCCTATTGCCCTCCCTCTCCCTCCAGGCCCCATTTTACTCTACGTACTTCATATAAATAGAATCATGCAGCATTTGTCCTTCTGTGATTGGCCTATTTCACTTGGCACAATGTCCTCAAGGTTCATCCATGTTGTAGCATGTGTCAGAATTTCCTTCCGCTTTAGGCTGAATAATTGTAACTTGCACACGATCACACAGCCAATGAGCGGAAGAGCTGGGATTTGAAGCCAAGTGATCTAGCTCCAGAGTCTGTCCTCTTAACTATGCTCAGGGCCAGCTCCATAGGAATATGACCTGTGCAGTCACCCAGGGCCTTGTGCTTAGAAGGGCTCTGCACTTACTTTAATAGTCTGCTGTTGCCATTTTAGAATTTTTAGTATTTTTTCAACACGGGGACCTGCATTTCCACTTCGCACTGGGCTCTGCAAAGTATGTAGCTGGTCCTGACTACGCTATGCTATCACAACGACAACAACAATAACAATAACAACAAAAGCTGGGCATTTTAAAGACTTAGAACATAGAAGTTATCAACTCTTAAACAGTTTGGAAATAATTTTACTTATTTAGTCAAATATTTTCTGATCTATTATGTGCCATGGACAATGATGGACACAACAACCAAAAGATATTTACCTGTGTAGCCCTCAGCCCAGAATGGTATGATTTACAACTTATCAGAATCTCTCATTTGATCTTCCACAGCAACCTTATATTAAAGAGAACTTATATGTTCTCGTTTTACAGATGTGGAATCTGCAGCTTAAGTGATTTGCCCAAGGTCACATTGCTGTTTACAGTAGAAGCAAGATTAGATCGCAGGAGGTTTGACTCCTGGCTGGGGCCTTCCCACCACTCTGTGTGGCTTCCAATTCTTGAAATGTCAGAGCTAATGCAACTTTATAAACAAGGAAATGGGGAAATTGGATGCGCTTGAAATAATGTTACAGTAATTCTCATTATCAAGATTTAGGTTTTTCTGTACTTGGGTCAAAGCCTGACAGGTTGTAGTTTTTAACGATTTGAGATATCTACAAAAGGAAAACCTCTTAACCACAGTTTATTGCGTAAAATACATGGAACAGATGCAGTAATAGAACAGTCCCTGTTATGGCATCTGAAAGAGGAGGTTTTCAGAGACTGGTTCAGGAGCATCTCTTAAGAAATGTGATTATCTAGGAATTGCCCACCTGGGTTAAGTGACATGGGGGTAGGAGCTTGATATTCTCAGCGCATCCTCCCCAGTGGGTTCCTGCCCAGGATGTTCAGGACAGACGGTGTGAACCTGGAGTCTAGGAGTCAGGCTTGAGTCTGTGACCCGGCATAAAATGTGAACAGGGGGTCTTAGGTGAAGTCACTGTTTCTTAGGCAAACAGACAGACTTAGAGTTCCCATTCCCAGGATATACAGAATGGCAGACATGCATTGTGTAGACAGGTACACTTCTGGGCTTCTAGGGAAAGTACGGTTAAGCAAACTGAAACCTGTTGCTGGATAAGCTTATTGTCCCAGCGAATCAGATACATCTTTTTCCTTATAAACTGTTACTTTGGGTTTTTATCATTGGAAACAGTATAGGATTGTAGCTGAAAGCATGGACCTTTCAGTTGCTCTGACACAGCTTCAAGGACCAGCACCAGTGTATTTGTTAAAGTAATGTTGGCTGCTATTGCAGTCAAACTTCAAATTTTCAGAGGCTATATAACAACAAAGCTTGTTTCTTGTTTGTATTGCAGTCTAATGTTTCTAGTTAGGTGGCTTTGCACGTGCTCATCCAAGGACTCATACCCTTAGTGCACCACGGCTCCCTCCCTCCTCTATCTAGGTCCTGGGTGTTCCTCCATTCTGTTCCTCCATTCAGCTAGTGGATTACAAAAGAGAGAACACCTGAAAAATTGTGAAGGCGTTTTTGAGGGCTAGTTCCGACAGCGGTGTGCATCACTTCTCCATATTCTACTGAAGAGTACTTGGCTACTTAGCGACTATATGGCCTTGGCAAAATTTCTATTTCTCTCTAAGCCTTAGTTTGGGATCCATAAAATGGAAATGCAAACACAGTCTAGATGCTATATGTTTGTTTCTGTAAGGCTAATTAGCCCACATGCAATTGGTAAAGCAGCACATGCTATCAGTGAACACAGAAGTGGCACTGGTTCATATCTGAGTTCTCTCTTTGCGTGTTAACATTGGGGGCCACCACACAACAGCAGCTGAATGCAAAGGCCACCGTCATAGGTAAGGCAGCAATGCACGTTCTCCTCACGTGCTTCCTCTGGAATCAGTCCCACCAATAATCTCTCTTGAAATTGCTTAGTGTATTGTTATCCCCTATTTTTGTGCATTTTTACCTTGTCTCCATCACTCAGAGACATCAACCTTTCCTTACCACCCTTCCATTAAGCTGTTTTAATGTTTCAACTTTTTATTTTGAAGTAATCTCACTCACAGAAAAGTTTCAATAACAGTACAAAAAGTTCTCATGTATTCTTTACCAAGATCCCCTAAATATTATTTTACCACATTTGTTTTTATCTCTGTCTATCCACATTATGTTTCCTTCTGAGTTGTTTGAGTTGTACATGTGATACCCTTTTAATCCCTAAATCCTTAATTGTGTATTTCCTAAAAACAAGAACATTCTCTTATATAA
>NW_012152618.1:7261447-7261941 GCF_000956105.1 Propithecus coquereli | reverse complement strand
CGGACTTGGGGGGGGGACCAAGGGCAACACACGTAACCTAAACATCTGTACCCCCATAATATGCTGAAATAAAAGTAACAGAAAAGAAAAAAAAAAATCCACCATTAATTACAGTATCCTATAGGATGGTTTTACTCGCTGAATCCCCTGTACTCCACTTACTCATTCTTCCCTCCCATATGGTACGTAGCCTTTGCAGACTGGCTTATACTTAGCAATATGCATTTAAGGTTGGTCCATGTCTTTTGGGGGGTTTAATGCACACTTTTTTTGGTCATGTATTTTTTGTCTCCTTTAATCTGAATCAGTTCCTTAGCCCTCCTTTGTCTTTTCTGATCTTGATGTTTTTCAAGACTACAAGCCAGCTATTTCATAAAACGTCCCTAGCTTCAATTCTTTCTTTAAGGTAATGCTCTATGCTTATTGTAGTATTTCTTTATTTTTAAGAAGTCAAGGTATCCTTTACTTTTATTATAATTATTATTTAATTACAG
>NW_012152618.1:7252620-7254471 GCF_000956105.1 Propithecus coquereli | reverse complement strand
AACTCCTGAGCTCAAACAATCCTCGGGCCCTCCTTGGCCTCCCACAGAGCTAGTATTACAGGCGTGAGCCACCACGCCTGGCCAAGTTTATACATTTTTATACCTTTACTATTACATTTATTTTAATAGAGACTAAGGAGGGAAAAGAGATAAAAATATGTGGTCATTATCAACAGCTGGTGATTATTATCATAATAAAAATGTTAAGAAATTAGTTCCTTGTTTCAGTCAAGGAATTTAAATCACAAGAATGCTCTTGGTATGACTATGAGCTTGGAAAAGAACAACCATCATTCTTACATTTCAAAAATGACCAGAACATTTAGATGATTTCCTTAAGGCCAAATTGATTTGCAAGATTTTTGTCTAAGTACAAAGAGTTTCTTCCCACCTCTAATACTGTTGGGGAAAAACTCACAATTTTCTGTGGAAATGATATCATTTTTGAATTTTATGTAAGTTAACTGATGTGACTCACTTCCTATTGCACATAGAATAAGTAAAGTCACACTGGGATAACCGCTAGTAGGCCATTCACTATCATGTGTTAGGAAGAAAATTTTGGTGAAGAAATATGTGCCTTGATCTTTGTAAGGGGAAGAAAATTTGTCACATATAAGATACTTCCATCCATTCTAACTCGATTATTTCCTATTTTTTAAAAAAGTCTTGTGATCCTCCCACCTAGATACGGACTTTATAGTCTTCTCATCTTTCTCCACCCCCTTCTCCCTGCTATACGCCTTGGGCATAAGACATTTCTTTCAGTTCCATGTGATCACCAAGTGCCCTCTCACCTTTGGCCCTTACATCTGCCTGAAATACTCTTACTCCTTCCCTCTTCATTTGGTTTCCTCCCACACCTCAGTTGAGAATGTTTCTTCTCCCAGGGAATTTTTTTCTCAGATCATTACAAAGGGAGTTAAGGGTTCCTATTGTGTGCCTTCATAGCTTTTGATATTTTTCCCAGTGTAGGCTTATCACGCTGTGTTGTGATTGGCTACTTATTTGCCCATATCCTCTTATAAAATGTAAGCTCCAGAAGACCAAAATCATGTCCATTTTGCTCATCGTATTATTCTAATATCTGCTTTGTGTATGTTAACCTTGTAATATAGACGTTATTATCTATAGCACTTATTTCTCTATAATCAAGAGGTTATTTATTCATGAGTAATACTAATGACCATTTATTCATTAAACTATAGGCAGTCCTCATGTTGCACAGTTCCAATATGCATGAATTTCAGTTATTAGATTAGTTTAAATAACACCAGCCCTTCAGCAACTTGTTTCAAATTTCAGTTACTACAGTACATTAACTGTGAGTAACTGCATAAAATACAAACTTTGCTGCTAGCTCTTTAGTCCTCAGATCACTAAGTAAACAACAGATGCACACCCATGATCATACCCTCTTTCAAAGTGTGCTAGAGACTGTTGAGATTAGTTGCTGAGAATCTGCTGTTCGGTTCAGGCACAGACAATAAAACATGCAGCTGTGTTGCCTCCTTGTCTCCCAAGGATAAACCCGTGTGATATTTTACAAAAATGGATAATGGAAAGAAGAAATAGGCTAAACAAAGATAAAAGTGCAACAAAGAAAGAAAAGCGATAACACTGGAGGGAAATTCAAATTTCACTTAAGTGGAGTTACAGAGGAACCACGATTGTCGAAATGTTGCCATGATCACCGTTTGAGAGACTCAAGATACCCAACTATAACTAGTTACTGAATGCAAACTTCACTAACTAACTAAATGAAGAAAGTGATTGTGACCAAAAAGATGAAGATGTTCCAGAGGAAGTGACACTGGTGAAAAACAAAAACAAAACAAAAAAACCCCAACT
>NW_012152618.1:7249419-7251885 GCF_000956105.1 Propithecus coquereli | reverse complement strand
TAAAAGCATAAAATATGCCAGGCATGGTGGCATATACCTGTTGTCCCAGCTACTAGGGAGGCTGAGGTGGGAGTTGGAGGCTGCAATGAGCTGTGATCATGTCACTGCACTATTCTAGCCTCTGGGTGACAGAATGAGACCCCATCTCTAAAAAAAAAAAAAAAGCATGAAATATGACAAGAAGGAAGTCAGCAATTAAAGGCCAACTAAAATCCCATAATTGTAGCGTTGCCTTGGCGAAATTATTATATTCTGTGGTGTGGCTGGTCCTCAGCACTGCAGACACATACACTTAATTCTGTCAACATATTGAGACATGGTTCAGGTCCACATAGATCTCAAAAAATAATAATATAAATTTGGATGCCAATATAGCAATTTATTAATGATCAGCCCTTTATGCCCTGTGGACTGAATTTTCTAATTCTGGTTTCTGGTTGGAAGGTTGCTTAATGAGTATGTGCAATATAATCCACTAGCTGCCTGCATGGCATCCATTCCCCACCCAGCCCCCATATCCTTCCTAATAGAGTCCAATTTTGCTCATATGCAGCTGATGTGATTAGGTGAAGCTGATTCCATCTCCAAATTGGGAAATAGGCCCTATCTGGTCTAAGCCAATACCACTAATTGTACCCCCTTGTCAAGTAATTGACCCAGGGATGAGGTTTAAGCCAATCAGCTCATGGCATGTCCACGGCAATAATATTGATGCAATGGTGGGCAGCTGACCTCTACTAGTCTAATCAAACTGATGGGAAAGTTCTTCTTTCTCTCTGCTCCTCCTCTTCCCTCTCCTTTTCTCCCTTCCCCTTGTCTTTCCTCTCTCCTCCCCTCCTCTCAGAATCATGGTGGAAGACAGCCTGAGGACGAAGCTAGCACATGTAGGGCAGAGCCAAGAAAACACACACACACACACAAAATAATATTAGGTCATTAAGTATGAAGTGTCCGATTTCCTTAAGTACTAAGTTTGACAGTTGATATCTCTGACATTTCACTTTGACACTTATTGTTTTTGTTTTTTCTTTGTGAAGGTACATCCTTAGTCTTTCAAATGCACATTTTGGCTTAAGATTATCTTTCACATGTTTTTTAGAGCAATTTTTGTGAAAACATGGATAAGTCAAAAATTTGTGTTATTTTTTAATACGAGTTTCGTCATGGAACCAATGCTGCACATACAGCTCAAAATATCATCAAAGTGTTTTGGAAGGATGTGGCTAATGAATGCACAGTAAGTACATTGATAGTTTGGGAAATTCCATTCTGGTGATTTTAATTTTGAAAGTGAGCCATGTGGGTGACCTGAGACCAAGGTGGATAATGATGAGCTGAAAGCTGTAGTGGAAGCGAATCCATCTCAGCCTATGAGTGAATTAGCAACATGTTTTGGCATTACTATTCCAACAATATTGGACTATTTGAAACAAATTGGCAAGGTACAAAAGCTGGACAGATGGGTACTGCATGAATTAAATGAGTGTCAGAGGAGAAGTTGTCTTGAAGCTTGCTTTTCTTTGCTGTCATGACATAAATGGCAACCATTTCTATGCCGTATTGTTATGAGTGATGAAAAATAGGTTATTTTTGACAATTGCAAGCATTCAGCACAATGGTTGGATAAAGATGAAGTGCCAAAACACAGTCCCAAACCAAATATTCATCATAAAAAGCTAATGGCGTCTGTTTGGTGCTCCAGAGCTGGTATTATCCACTACAGCTTAATGTAACCTAGTCAGTCGATTACAGCGGATGTCTACTGCAACCAACAAGACAAAATGATTGAGGGTGCTTGCGATTAAGCAGCCAAGATTGGTCATTAGACACAGGCCAATCCTCTTGCAAGATCACATGCCACAAAAAACAATGCTGCTCAAACTACAGACGCTGGACTTGGGAACTCTCTGTCATCCACGGTATTCACCAGACCTTGCACCAACTGACTACCACTTCTTCCAGGATTTGGATCACTTCTTGCCAGGAAAAATGTTCAATTCTCAACAAGCTGTGGAAAATGCCTTTTGTGATTTCATCGTCACTTGCTCTCCAGACTTCTTCACTGCTGCCATAAATGAGCTACCTTTAAGATAGCAAAACTGTGTCAATAGTTTAGACACACATTTTGATTAACTGTACTGCTTCTTGTTTTTTATTTCAGCATATTATGGGGGTACAAATGTTTAGGTTACGTATATTGCCCTTGAGCCCCCCCAAGTCAGAGTTTCAAGTGCGTCCATCCCCCAGACAGTGCGCATCACACTCATTATGTATGTACATACCCATCCCCTGCTCCCCGCTCCCATCTGCCCAAAGCCTGATAATGTTATTCCTATATGTGCACTTAGGTGTTGATCAGTGAAACCAATTTGATGGTGAGTACATGTGGTGCTTATTTTTCCATTCTTGGGATACTGCTTCTTGTTCGGGATATAATAAACTAAACTTTTGATGCAAAATCAGACA
>NW_012152618.1:7246984-7249369 GCF_000956105.1 Propithecus coquereli | reverse complement strand
AATAAAATAGGCAAACCACTAGCTAATGGATCAAGAAAGAAAAAAGAAAGTACAACACATAGAGCAAGGAATGACAAGGAAGAAACTTTTCAAATACAAGAAATTTTAAAAATCAGAAGCAACTATTTTGTTGACCTCTATGCAAATAAATTAGAAAATTGAGATGAAACACATAATTTCCTAGGGAAATACATATTACTAAAATTGGTCCCCTTAAATTTAGAAAATTTAACCAATTTCCATAGAAGAAATGAAGACAATTATTAAGAAACCACCCCACAAGATAGCACCAGGCCCAGATGGTTTTACAGGTGAATTCTACCAAGTCTTCAAAGACCAAATAGTCCTAACACTTCATAAATTATTCCAGAGCATGGAAAATAAATGAAAATTTTCAAATTCTTGTTATGAAGCAGAAATAATGCTGATACCTAAACCAGATAAAGATAGCACAAAGAAAAAAACCTGCTACAGATCTATATCACTCATGAACATTGTTGGCAAAATCCTAAACAAATTATTAGCAAACAGAAGTTAACACCACACTAAGAAAATAATACACCACAGCTAAGTGGGATGTATTCCAGAAATACAAAATTGGTTCAATATTACGAAATCCTTTAGTATCACTGTATTAGGGTTTTCCAGAGAAATGGAACCAATGATGCCACACAATGATGTTTCAGTCAATGATGGACTGCATATTCGATAGTAGTCCCATAAGATTATAATACTGTATTCTTACTACACCTTTTATGTTTAGATACACAAATACTTACCATTGTGTTGTAACTGCCTACAGTATTCAGTATAGTAACATGCTGTATAGCTTTATAGCCTAGGAGCAATAGGCTATGCCATATAGCTTAGGTAGGTAGTAGGCTATACCATCTAGGTTTGTTTAAGTATATTTTATGATGATTGTACAATGATGAAATTGCCTAATGACACATTTCTTAGAACATAGTCCCATCATTAAGTGATGTGTGACTGTATATATAAAGATATTTATTGTAAACTATTGGCCGACATGATTATGGAGTCTGAGAAGTCCCATAATCTGCCATCTGCAAGCTAGAGACCAAGGAAGCCAGTGGTATAGTTCCAGTCCAAGTCTGAAGGCCCAAGAACCAAAAGAACTGATGATATAAGTTCTAGTCCAACACTGAAGGCCTGAGACTAGGAGCACCAATGGTATAAGTCCCAATGTAAGGCAGAAGAAGACCAATGTCCCAACTCTAGCAGTCAGGCATAGAGAGTGAATTCTGCCTTCATCTGCCATTTTTTTCTATTTAGGTTCTCAACAGATTGGGTGATGCCCACCCACATTGGAGAGGGCAATAAGCATTAGTTTACCAATTCAAATGCTAATCTCTTCTGGAAACACCCCTTGCAGACACATCCAGAATAATGTTAAACTAAATGTCTGGGCACCCTATGGCCCACTCAAGTTGACATATAAAGTTGTCACAAACTTATGCCACATTAATAAGCCTAATGAGAAAAACCTTAATTACCTCTATCAATGCTGAAAAAGCCTTTAACAAAAATCAATACTCATTCATGATATGAAAAAAAACCACTCAAGAAAACAGGAATTGAGGGATACTTTCTTAACATAATATAACATATATGGCCTTGTTCTTTAGCCAGTATCTTATTTAATGGGGAGACACTAGAGATGTTTCTACTAAGATCAGTAACAAAGCCAGGATGCCCACTATCTCCACTATTATTCAACATTATACTAGAGGCATTAGCCAATGCAATTAGACGAGAGAAATCAATTGGAGTTATAGTCTATAAATTCTGACTGTACATTGTAATCTAATCTGCCTAGAACAAAATTAGGTATGTCATTACTGTAGTTCTACTATCAATTTCACCTGGTATGCCTGTGATTGGATTTGTTCCTATTTGAATTCCTCAGATAATAAAACTTCTGTGTCCTTCCTAGGGATTGTCTATGGTTATAGGTATGTCAAGGGGTAGGGAAAAAAAGGAAATTGGTCTTTCATACACGCTTTCAACTCATCTTCCTATTTTCAGCTCCACAGCTCACCCTTACTTTTGCCTTGAAATCCAGTGGTTTTGTAGGATCCTCTCAATAAACTCTTACTTGTTCACTACCTCCTCTGCACACACTATAAGTAGTGTCGTTCCCTACCATGCTAAATCACTTATATTCTTACATTACCTATGCAGATTCCAAACCTCTGTTGAAATCTTTTATCTGTTACCATCTCCTTTCCTGTTTTCTTTATTCTCATAAGTTTATACAATTTTTTTTTTTTTTTTTTGAGACAGAGTCTCACTGTGTTGCCTGGGCTAGAGTGCCGTGGCGTTAGCCTAGCTCACAGCAACCTCAAACTCCTGGGCTCAAGC
>NW_012152618.1:7230034-7234174 GCF_000956105.1 Propithecus coquereli | reverse complement strand
GGTGCTTATTTTTCCATTCTTGGGATACTGCTTCTTGTTCGGGATATAATAAACTAAACTTTTGATGCAAAATCAGACATTTCATATTTAATGACTGAATAATAATGAAACAGAGCAGAGCATCCATGATACTGTACCTGGAGCCTGTACAATATCTGCACTTCCTGTTCTGTGAAATAATACCTTTCCTTCACACTTAGGACAGTTTGAGATTTCTGTTACTTGCAGCCAAGAGAATCTTCCAGATACAGCAAACCATCAGTACAAAGGTGTTCATTGTATGGCTCATCAATTTGCTTTAGAGGAGCTGGAAGTGCCGTCCTACTGTCTCATTTCTGATCTCCCCATCCCCTTCTGATTCTGAGATATATTGATACCAATTATTCCAAAGAAGTTTTGGCTTATTAACTCAGCAACAATTAACTTTCTCTTTCTGCTTCAGACCTAACAGATATTCTACGGTTAAAATGAAATAACTTTATATAATTAACTCAATGCACGTGTTTAAAATTTAGCTCTCACTCTTCCCGACAATAAGACATATTCACATTATCAATAAACATGAACACATTCCAGGGACAAACATCACTTCATGTCCAAGGACTTTGTTCAAAGTAAGGTCTTCATCCAGTCCACTCAAATTTCCACTCTTCATACTTGGCTCTAGTATGTCAGATTCTCTTATTTCAAGTGAGGTACAACTATATTTTTTAATAAATAAAAATTTTACTGAAGCTGGATTTGATCTGGAGTTTTATCAACTCGAAAAGAAAAATAAATAGCTTCTCAGATAATCTCCCAAACACAAATGTAATGTCACCCATGGGACTGCTATGAATAGATACTACTAGAGTTCCAACTATAGACTCCAACACCAGCAAACTGTGACATTCTTTGGGATTAACAGTCCCTTCTGTCAACTTGGCTTCAACAAAGAACTTCGACCATTATTAAATGCAAGATATTTTTGCACATGGGTGTCCTGACCTAAAGTCATCATAAAACAAACGAGAGTCCTAGAACAGTAACTAAGTGTTGACTGAAGATATGAAGTGAGAACATTATAGCAAGAACTAAAACAAAAACAACAAACAACACGTGGATGTCTATAACAGGAGAGGCTTAGTCCATTCAGGCTGCCATAACAAAATATCTTAGACTGGGTAATTTATGAACAACAGAAATTTATTGCTCACGATTCTGGAGGGTGAGAAGTCCAAGATCAAGGTGCCTACAGATGCAGTTTCTAGTGAAGGCCTATTCTTCATGGATGGCACTTGCTATGTGTTCTCACATGGTGGAAAGGCAAAAGAGCTCCCTGGAGCCTCTTTTCTAAGGGCACTGATCCCATTTATGAGTGTGGAGCCCCAAGGGCTCCACTTCTTAATACTATCACGTTAGAGATTAGGTTTAAACATATGAATTTTGGAGAAACATAAACATTCAGATCACAGCAGAGGCATTACAGACTAATTACTGAATTCAAATGGCCTCATTTTCTCCAGAATGCTATTAAATGAAGCACAAGACAACATTTTAAAATGGGTCAATAGCCAAGATTGTGAGCTAATAATAAAATAATAATAGTTGGTATTTATTGAGTATATGCTATCTGTCAGGTAACACCATAGAAACTTTATATATGTTATCTCATTTGGTCCTTACCACAATTCTGTGAAATAGATGTTGTTCTTCTTATTTTTCAAATATTAATGAAAATGTCTTACCCAAGTCCCATAGCAAGTAAATGCTAGAGATAAGATGTGCTCACAGGTTGGCCTAGCCCTATGCTCTATGGTGTTTGCACAAATCCAAGCAGCATTTACTTGCATTTTTCTCATGACTGGTAGAACCATGTATATAAGTACTTACATGGAGTTATGAGTGGACCTCAAAGAAAATAATGTAGTGTACAGATTTAGGGCTACCTATAAGCCATATTTTTCCTTCTCTACATCAAATCCTAAGGCTCAGCCTTTATCTAGATTGGTTTAATTACAAAAGCACATGGTTGATAAATTTAAGTTCAAATGTTCCATAATCTGTCTGGTTATATTTTTTGTCCATTTTACTTATTAGTTTATAAAAACTCTCTTTGTAGTAGGATTGATTGCCTTTGTTGGATTTTTAAAATAATTGTTCTAACTTGTCATTAGTCTTGTAACTTTGAGTATTTTTTTTGTCAAAGAGAAATGTTTTAGTATTGTCAAATGTATTATTTGTAACGAATAATCCCATCTTTTCTTCGACACTTTAAAATGTCATATGCAATCCTGGCATACCTTGTTTAATTGCACTTCACTTTAATGCACTTCATAGGTACAGCATTTTTACAAATTGAAGGTCTGCGGCAATCCTGAATCAAGCAAGTCTATCAGCACCATTTTTTCTAATAGAACATGCTCACATCATATCTCTGTGTCACATTTTAGTAATTCTCACTTTTTCATTATTATTATATCTGTTTTGGTGATCTGTGATCAGTGATCTTTGATGTTCCTATTGTAAATGCTTTGGGGCACCATGAATCACACTCACGTAAGACGGCAAACTTAATTGATAACTGTTGTGTGTGTTCTGACTGATCCACTGACCAGCCATGGCTCTGTCTCTGCCCCTCTCCTCAAGCAAGTCTGCCTATTCCCTGAGACACAACAATATTGAAATTAGGCCAATTAATAACCCTACAATGGCTTCTATGTGTCCATGTAAAAGGAAGAGTCTCACTTCTCATTTAAATCAAAAGCTACAAATGATGAAGCTTAGTGAGGAGGACATATTGAAAGCCAATATAGACCAAAAGCTGGGCCTCTTGGACGAAACAATCATATTGTGAATGCCAAGGAAAAGTTCCTGAAGGAAAATAAAAATGTTGTTCCAGTGATCACATGAATAAGAAAGTGAAACAGCTTTATTGCTAATGTTGAGAAAGTTCTATTAGTCTGGATAAAAGATCAAACCAACCACAACATTCCCCTAAGCCAAAGCCTAATCCAGAGCAAGGCCCTAACTCTCTTCAATTCTATGACCACAGAGAGAGGTGAGGAAATTTCAGGAGAAAGGTTTGAAGCTAGCAGAAGTTGGCTCATGAGGTTTAAGGAAAGATGCCATCTCCATAATATTAAAGTGCAAGAAAGCAGCAAGTGCTAATGTAGAAGCCGCAGCAAATTATCCAGAAGATCTAGCTAAGATAATTGATGAAGGTGGCTACACTACAATAGATTTTCAGTGTAGATGAAACAGCCTTCTGTTGGAAGAAGATGTCATGTAGTACTTTCATAGCTACAGAGGAGAAGTCAATACCTGGCTTCAAACTTCAAAGGACAGGCTGACTCTGTCGTCAGGGGATAATGCAGCTAGTTACTTTGAGTTGAAGACAATGCTCATTGATCATTCCAAAAATCCTAGGAGCCATAAGAATTTTACTATAATAAATTTACCTTGCCTGTGCTCTATAAATGGAACAACAAAGCCTAGATGACAGTACATCTGTTTACTGCATGGTTTGCTAAATGTTTTAAGCACACTGTTGAGACCTACTGCTAGGAAACATTTCTTTCAAAATATTACTGCTCATTGACAATGCACCTGATCACCCAAGGGCTCTGATGGAGATGAAAAGGAGATGAAATGTTGTTTCCATGCCTGCTAACACAATATGCATTCTGTATGCCATGGATGAAGGAGTAATTTTGGCTTTCAAGTCTTATTATTTAAGAAATACATTTTGTAAGTCTGTAGCTGCCACGGACGGTGATTCCTGGGATGGATCTCGGCAAAGTACATCGAAAACCTTCTGGAAAGGATTCACTGTTCTAGATGCCATTAAGAACATTTGTGATTCATGGGAGGAGGACAAACTATTAACATCAACAGGAGTTTGGAAGAAGTTGATTTCGACCCTCATGGATGACTGAGGGGTTTAAGACTTTAGTGGAGAAAGTAACTACAGATATGGCAGGAATAGCAAGAGAACTAGAATTAGAAGTGGAGCCCAAAGATGTGACTGAATTGCTACAGTCTCGTGATAACGCTTGAATGTACAATGGAATCCACTCCTGGTGAAGATGCTGTGAACATTTTTGAAATGACAACAAAGGATTCTAAATATTACATAAACTTAGCTGATAAAGCAATGGC
>NW_012152618.1:7225002-7228304 GCF_000956105.1 Propithecus coquereli | reverse complement strand
GCTGGTCTCGAACTCCTGAGCTCAAACGATCCGCCCGCCTCGGCCTCCCAGAGTGCTAGGATTACAGGCGTGAGCCATCGCGCCCGGCTGAATGTTGTAACTTTAATGGCTCATTGCAACTATCATTTAAGCATCTCTATGCATCAGACACTTTCCATACATCATCTCACTTAATTAGCGTCATTATATAGATGAGGAAAATGAGGCACAGAGATATAAAATTATGTGCTGAAAAGCATAAGCTTTAATTCAGTGGCAGAGCCTGTGCTGAAAACAGGTTCGTCTAACTCCCAAAACTATGTGACTTTACTCCATAGTCCTGCCTCTAAATATTTCCTACTCCAATACAGGGAAATACTTTGGCTGCTAGTGATCATTTCAAATATCTATATGTGAATATAGAATGTCTGAGACTATGTGTGAATCATAAGAGCCACAGATTTTCTTGTTATACAGGTACGTGCTGATCACTGAGACCTAAGAAAATTCATTATGGAATACAGGTGTGAGGGATTATATTTTCAGTAGACTTGAAAGCAGCAGTAATATGGCAGAAACTCACACTTTCGCAGGCTTACATAGGCAATTTTAAAAGAGTGTTGCTAAAAATTAAAGGCACCCATTTCATTTCTCTCTCATATGCCAGATAAGAGAGCGTTTCTGTTTTTTTTCTAAGAGGTCTCAACAGTCTCACCAAAACCAGAGGCAGATTGGAGATTAAGACTGGATTTTCTCTAGGTTACATTAATCTATCATTCAGTTCTGACTCAAAGCAACAGTATGACACAGACTCCTAAATTTGTGTAAACTTCAACGTGCTCTGCAGCAGGTACAACAGCTCTGCTCCCTGCAGTACTTGGGCGGAATCTTTGGACATTAAATGTGTCATATTCATAGAAAAGTTGCAGGGGAAGTTTCTGCTTGGCTCATATTATAATAGAGTCATTTGTTTTGCCCAAACAAGTTGAATTATTTAGGGATTTATTGACTTACCCTGGCTAAACATGTTGATCAAACCTGATCTGAGCCCAGCAGAAATAGGCCAGGCAGTTTACCAGTAGTAGAGACAAAAATAAAACTTTTTGAAGTCAGGTAGCTTGACTAATCATGTAAGGAATTTGTTCTACACTCGTACACAGCCTTCATCAGAACTTGTACTTACTCAGACTCTTTCATCAATTTAAAATTAAGAAAAGAATGGCAGATACTTTCTATTACAGATGGTTTAATCAATTTCTTCAAAAAAATCTTGTGACAGAGGTTAAACATAGATCTAAATCAAGTCAACATATATTTATCAAGTGCCTATTATGTGCAAGCACTGTACTTTAGACAAAAGAAAAGAAAAGAAAAAAGGCATTTCCCGGATGCCGGCAGGGTTGGTGGGGTGTCTGGTGTTTCCATGAAGCCCTGTTTCAAAGACCATAAATCCATGGTGCTCTTCTGAGAGTGAGTGAAGCCAGACTGAACTTCCAAATGACTACATCTTTCAAAGTACCTTTCATCCAAGAAGCTCACAGAGTTTGATAATCAAGTTTATCTTTGAAACTGGAGAAGAGAAAAAGTCCTAGAAAATTTCTGTCTCCTGACAAGAAGGGAACCAGTATAAGCTGCTGGCTCCATGTCCCAAACAGGAGATGAGAGCAAAGCAAGGATGTGAGGACCCAACATAAAAATTGTGAGAAACTCCAGCATAGAGGAAAGGATTCATTATCTTGCATGAGTGAGGGGATGGTCAGTGGGGGACCCAGCCTGGGGAGGAGCATGGTCTGGGGTCAAGGGCAGCCAGACAGAAGGGAAAGGAGCAAACCCAAGGATAAGCTTTTAAATGCTAACCTTCCTTCTCTCCCCTACTGCCCTGGGAAGATCATCACAGAAGCAATGGCCAGACCAGCTGGTATCTCAGGATAACATCAGGGCAGGTGCTGGCTGGTCAGACTTTCTCAAGCTCCCACACCTGCACCCCTCCCCCACTCCAACCATCAGGACTTATGCATTATACTCTAAAAAGATTGTCTCTTCCCAGTGCCACAGCATCTTTCTAACACTTTAAGAGAAAACCCTGACCAAAGGAATTTCCCAGAGCAGTGGCAGGAAGTAGGGCTGTGGCCAGTCCCTTCATGATCCCTGGGCCTCTCCTTGAGGCTCATCTTTCCTATTACCTTACAGTCACCAAGAAGAAGATAAAATAGGCCCTGGCCTTTGGACCTTCCCTAATATATATAGCTAACTTAAAAAACAACAAAACGGAATTGCATTTGCCACCTGAATTCTGAAAGCAGAATTATTGGCACAGATGAGCCATGCATTTAAAATAAGCAACAAATATCCTCACAGAAGATACCAGGAATGTGAAGCTGGCATGAAAGGTAAAAAAAAGAACAAGTAGAAATAATAGGTACAAAACATATAATAAACAACACAATAGATAAAAATAATGGCTAGAATTTATATATTATTAACATTTATTTTATACCAGGCACTTTCTATGTGCATTTCATGTATGGTATAATACATCTAGTTCCCACAACAATCCTGTGAGGTAGGTACTGTTATTGTTTCTACTTTACAGATGAAGAAATTAAGGCACAAAGAGGTTAAGTAAATTGTCCAAGGTGAAACTAGGATTGATTGATTGATTGAGACAAGTTCTCACTCTGTTGCCTGGGCTATAGTGCAGTGGCATCATCATAGCTCACTACAGCCTCAAACTCCTGGGCTCAAGCGATCCTCTTGCCTCAGCCTCCCAAGTAGCTGGGACTCCAGACATGCACCACCACACCTGGCTAGTTTTTGTTTTGTAGAGATGGGGGTCTCACTATGTTGCTCAAGTTGGTCTTGAATTCCTAGGCTCAAGTGATCTTCCCACCTTAGCCTCCCAAAGTGCTAGGATTACAGGTGTGAGCCAGTGCAGCTGGCCCAAGCTAGGATTTAAACAAAGATAATCTGGTTCCATGAAACAAATAGCAGATGGTTATAACCAAAAGAGGAATTAGTAAACAAGATCAAATAGAAGGGAGAAAAAAATGGTAAAGGTAAGTGAAATGAAGTATAGAAGTGCCAACATCTGGAAAATAAGAGTCTATGAAGTAGAGAAAAAAACAAACAAACTGAGGGGATAAAATATTTGAAGCTAATGGTCGTAAATTCCACAAAATTAAAAATGAAAGACTCGAGATTTAAAAGGGCTCAGAGGCCTGGGCGCCATGGCTCACATCTGTAATCCTAGCACTTTGGGAGGCTGAGGAGAGAGGATCACTTGAAGCAGGAGTTCAAAACCAGCCTGGGTAATAGTGATACCC
>NW_012152618.1:7223312-7224952 GCF_000956105.1 Propithecus coquereli | reverse complement strand
ATGGAATCCACTCCTGGTGAAGATGCTGTGAACATTTTTGAAATGACAACAAAGGATTCTAAATATTACATAAACTTAGCTGATAAAGCAATGGCAGGGTTTGAGAGAATTGACTCCAATTTTGAGAGAAGTTCTGTTATGGGTAAAATATTATCAAACAGCATCTCAAGCTGCAGAGAAATCTTTCATAAAAGGAAGAGTCAATTGATGTGGCAAACTGCATTGTTATCTTATTTTAAGAAATTGCCACAGCCATCCCAGTCTTTAGGAATCACCACCCTGATCAGTCAGCAGCCACCAATATTGAGGGAAGACCTCCTACCAGCAAAAAGATAATGACTAGCTGAAGGCTCAGCTGATCATTAGCATTTTTTTAGGAATAAAGTCTTTTTAATTAAGGTATGTATTTTTTTTAGATACTATGCTACTGTACACTTAATAGACTACAGTACAGTATAAACATAATTTTAATATGCACTGGGAAACCAAAAAATTTCTGTGACTCACTTTATTGCGATGTTTGCTTTATTGTGGTGGTCTGGAACTGATCCTGCAATATCTCCAAGATATGCCTATATTTTATTGATTATTAGACACACATCTTTTTGATATTTTGAAACCTCTCAAATCAGAATATGCCTTAAAATTGATAAGATTTTATAATTGCTGTTAGTCAGTTGAAGTAGTGATCATTGTGTGTAGATAGACAAACTGGTTCATAGTTGTTAATGTTTTCATCATTTAACTAACTTATTCTATAAGGGCAGGGAATTCAGAGGAACTTGGTTGAGTCTAGCTAAGTTGACAAAGCCACTATAATATTATATGGCTTTTGCATACTAATATGGTTAACCACATTTATAGAATTCTTTATATTACACCATTCTTATGTTCCTATAATAAAATCTACCTGACATTTATGAACTATTTGATGAATGTATTAATTACTAGGTTTCATTAAATATAATCTTATTTACAGTTTTCGCAGTGACAGTATTGAGATTGGGCTATAAGGTTTTCTTTGGTGCGATATTCATCAAATTTTGATATGATACAGAAATATTGTCCTAATTTTACTAAATATTGAAAGTATTCTTTCTTATGTCAACACTTTACTAACTTTAAAATTTGTAACGAAGAATGCTGAAGCTAAGGGCATGAATGGAAATGAAATAAGGTGTCAGAACATTTTATTGCATTTTCAAACGAATGAATGTGAAAAATCAGGAATATGTAGCTATATAATCTTTCAATTTGTTTTTAATTGATATTATGGTCATTCAAAGGATCTGGGATGACTTAAATCCTTGCAAAAAGAAGTGGAATGCCATCTCATTGACTCTTTAATTTCTAACTCTGGGAGTTACATGGGAGGTACGTGACATATTTATTCACATATATTAATCCAATATACATATATGTAACATAAATATTCTATATATTGAGATATGTATGTTTGAAGGAGATTTGTGTTTTATCTTTTCCTGAAAATCAGCACACATTAAGAAATAAATGCTTATTAAGTGAATGTTGTAACTTTTTTTTTTTTGAGACATAGTCTCACTCTTTTGCCCCGGCTAGAGTGCTGTGGCGTCAGCCTAGCTCACAGCAACCTCAAACTCCTGGGCTCAAGCGATCCT
>NW_012152618.1:7206038-7219261 GCF_000956105.1 Propithecus coquereli | reverse complement strand
GCCACACAAAAATCTGTTTAAAAATATTATTGGAGAAACAATCAAAATGAGAAAAACTCAAGGAGATGCTGCAATAAATATATAAAATATAGAAAATGAATATGAAGAAATGATTTAGTAAAAAAGGAAGGGTGAGGTTTTTTTGAAGAGGAAAAGGAATATTTTTTTTAAAACCCTCAGAACTAAAATTTTATCTGTATCAGTGTGGGTTTGACAGAGAGGTAACCAAAGAGATCTGAGGGGCTAAAGTACTTGTCTCAATCCGCGAAAGATATAGATATGGATAAGCCTAAGAAATCAATTAAGTTTGGTTAAGAAAAGGACAATCATCATAAGAAAAAAAAATACGGAATGGATAACTTTTAAACCAACAGAAGAAAATTTGATCCCGCCAATGAAATGTAGGAAAGAAAAAAAAAAAAGAAAGAAACAACAAGAAAGTACTATTAATGGAAAGTATGGAATACATTGGGAAATAAGCTGTATTACAATAATTACAAGTAAAACTGAGATAAACTCACCAATTAAAGACAGAGCCTCTCAGATCATATTTAGGTGTGTGAGAGATAAATTTCTATGTTGTTTAAGCCAGTGTTCTGGTTTTTTTGTCATTTACAATTGGAACTGATTGTAATTTATACATTTCCTTAATAATCAAAATATTCATTTTTAAGACTTTCTGAAGAGTTTTGAATAATGAAATAGGGAATATTAGGGAAAGCAAAAAGAGAAACTTATGATAGAATAATTGTCCCAATATCATGAGGACTTGTAAAAATTTATAGCTAAAGAAAAAATAAATCTAGCTCTGAGGAACCTGAAGACAACATGGACCTTCAGATTCCACAAAGAGATCTGTGGACTGAGAGAATCGTGTCACCATAAAACAGTTGCCTTGCCGTACAAAAATTCAAGAAGTACTTCAGATCTCACCATATGCTTAAGACATAACTGATATCACATACTACAGAATCAAAGTCAAAGTTGATACAGGAGGAGAGCCTGGTCTGGTTCTGATGAAAATCTTTCATTTTGGAAGTTACACATTCAGGCTGTGGTTGAGACAAAGTTTCAATCGACAATGGCCAAAATTCAAGGACAGAGAGTGCAAGCAATTCACAGTAGGTGTGACAAAAGGGCTATTGTGCTGTGGTGTTTCAAGTCTTCTCTGCTTTGCTCGGCGTGGACGTTCTTCAATGGAGGAAAGCACTCCGCCGGCTGCTGCTGAAATAGTAGATGGATGCTCTCTGAGACACGTGGAAAAACAAGCAAACAAAATGGAAGTTAAGAACAGGTGAATCAATGACGATTATTTCCCAGCAGAAGTTCTGAGAAGAAAAAGAAGCTTCCGGAAAAGGAAGAAGTAGATCTACAGTGAAAATCCCTGAAAAAGGTATGGACATGGTGGAAGATGTAGGTTCTTCAGATCCACGTGAGATCAGAAACATAAGCGCCTCAGAAGACGGGCTGTCCTTCATAGAAGTCTCCCAGGAAATCGTCCGTCTGTGGAAAATTTCACCACAGTGGCAACTGCAGTAGAAGACATGCCTGTACACAGGGCAGATGGACTAAAAAGAAACAGTGGAATTACCAAATCTAACACCTGTGGAGAGGGAGGTGCTTAGAATTAAGGAATTGAGGGGAAAATATACTTAGATACTAATTAAGTATTTGAGGGCCTCAGGCCAGGGTCTGATTTTCATGAAATGCTCAGATTCTTACTACTTTATTTTGAGTTGCTTCATTTGCCATTTTCTTTTGGGAGATGTTCCTTTCTATAAAGGATAGACTGCACCAAGCGACTAAACCATTAACTTACTGTAAATGAATGATACTCAAATTCAATCATTTCCTCTTTGCTTATTAGCTGGAATACTTTTTTAAAAAAAATTTCCTCTCAAATACTATTTGGTTACTTAGTGGCAGAGTATATATAGGAAAGGCAGAATAAATACCCGATTCTTTCTCTTAACCAGTTTTCTAAATGATGAGTTAGTTTACTAGCATCCTCCAACAGTGACCTATAACCTATAAGGAGTTTTGTGGGGTTTTTTTTTGTGGAGTGGGGTGGAGTATAATTATGAATGTGTGGATTTAAATATATTTGATGTGTTTCAATCCATTGCAGTTACCCTTATTCTCAAAGTGTCCCAATTTTGTCCTGTCCTATTTCTTAACACTCTGTTCTTTCTTAGTTCTGAAATAATTTTCCACTAGCATTTGACTAATTTCTTCATGCTCTTTAAATGTATTTTTAAGCCCAGCTATTTTGTCAGAGAATTCTTTTATTCTTTTAAGATATGAAGACACAGAATAAAAATTTCTCTGAGGACATATCGGGGCTTAAAAATACATTCAGAGACCTTAAAGAAACTACTCAAATGCAGGTGAAATCAGAAAAATTCAGACTGCAGAAAATTCTATTGCACAATCTATTAATAGTTTTCTTCAACAAATAAACAATCCCACACTGTGTTCTGTTGTTCAAAAAAAATAATAAAGTTTTATAAAGAAAACCTCTTATAGATCTTGAAATATGAACAACAGAGATATTTCTGCTTGGCTAGTTTTACTTACTGCACTGGAATACTTTAAACAGCGAAGAGAAAATGACTACTGTCTTAGAATTCTATGCCCAGAGAAAATACCCTTCAACAAATAAAGAGCAAGACACAAACAAAACAAAACATAATACCACATTTTTTCAGTCAAACAAAAATTGAAAGAATTGGCCATGTATGTAGATTTATACTGAAGGAAATACAAAATAGTTTTATGCAAGTGGGAAAAATACAATCCCAGATGGAAAATTGCAGATGCAAGAAGAAATAAACCTGGAGAACATATTAAGTGAAATAAGCCAGGCACAGAAAGACAAATACTGCATGATCTCATTTATGTGCAGAATCTAAAACAGTTGAACTCACAGAAGCAGCGAGTAGAAGGGCTGTTATCAGGGCCTGGGTGAGGGTGGGGATAAGGGATTGGGGAGATATTGGTCAAAGGATTTTGATAACTTGAAAGGATAATGACTTTCAGTTAGGAAGAATAAGCTTTATCATACAACATAGTGACTATAGTTAATAACAATGTATTATATTGTATACTTGAAACTCACTAAGAGAGATTTTAAGTGTTCTTACCAAAAAAAAATGTTAACTATGTGAGGTAATGGATATGTTAGCTTCATGTAGCCATTCCACAATGTATACATATATCAGAACATCATGTTGAACAGCATAAATATATACGAGTTTTATTTGTCAATTAAAAAATTTAAAAAGGAGTTAAAGAGCAATGAAATGGTAAATATCTGAATTAATCCAATCAATATTGATTATATAAACTGATAATTTCATAATAATGTCTTATGGAATTTAGAGTATGTAGAAAAATTTAAAACACGACAACAATAACATGTGGATCAAAAAGAGGAAAACGGAATTAAAATGCTCTAAGGTATTTGTATTGCTCAGGAAGAGGGTACAAGTACCAAATAACATTCGACCTTGATAAATCTAGGATGCATGTGGTAATCTTTAGAGTAACCACTAATGGAATAGTAAAAGAGGATATAACTACAAGTCTGAGAAATGGAGCAATGGTTGGGGGAAGAAGAATTTTAAAAATTGAGTCAATCCAAAAAATGCAAGCAAGGAGAAAATGAGAGACATAGAGCAGATGAAATAAATAAAAAGCAAATACTTTTTTTTTGGCTGAGTGTGGTGGCACCAGCCCATAGTCCTGGCTACTTGAGAGGCTGAGGCCGGAGGATCACTTGAGCCCAGAAGCTGGAGGTTTCAGTGAGCTATTATCACACCACTGCATCCCAGCCTGAACAACAGAGTGAGACCCTGTCTCTAAAAATACATAGATAAATAAACGAATAAATAAAATAAAGTGAAAACATTTACTAAAGATAAAGAAGTTCATGTTTTAATGAAAAATAGTTCAGCTTAACAGGAATACACACATATGTGTGTGTATAATTTGCATATAAATACATATAATTTGTATGTAACTACCCTGAATATACAGTTTTACTGTTCACCGGGTGGTCGGGCTGTGCCACAGGATGGAATGTAACATGACTGTGGCCAAGGCACATAAGTGCCACCCAGGGAAGAGACCAGTGCATGATTTGAGGTCGCTGAGAACAAACATAACACAAGGCCTGATTGGTACAGACCAAGAGGAGAGAAGGTATCTCTGTACTAGATCCAGGCCCTTGCAGTGCATTGGCCCTTCCGTGGCCAGCAGATCTGTTCTGCAGCTGACCAAGTGTCTGCATGAACCTTGCTTCCTGCTGCAGTGGAAGAACCCCAAGTCCCCCCATGGGAGCTGTGCCTGAGGGCCATTAACACAGGCACTTAAGCAGAACAAAGACATCAAGCCCAGAATAGGAAAAGATATTTTCTCCCAAGGCAATAAGCCCAACACAGGCTGTGAGGACTCTTTATTTCCCAGCAAGGATATGTTCCAGGCCCAAGGCTCATTCTTATGCAGCTGAGCAGGGACTGAGCTGAGAAACTGCCAGACCGCCTTTCCAATACACATAGAGTATATATGCACACATACAGACAAAGAGAGAGCATGCACAAAAATTGCAAGAGTTAGAAGGAGAAATAGACAAATCCACACTACTAGAAGGAGATTTCTATATACTTTTGTCAGTAACTGATAGAAGAAGCAGACAAAAAAAAACAATAAGGATATAAAAGATGTGAACAACACAATAAACAAACTTGACCTACTATACGTGTATAGAAAATTATACTTAATTATAGAACATAGATTTTTTTAAAAAACACAAGGAATATTAATATGATCATGTGCTGGGTCAAAATAACAATTCTTAACAATTTTGAATGGATTGAAATCAGAGTATGTTTTTAAATCACAGTTGTATTAAGCTAGAAATCCAATAAAAAGATAAATGAAAAATCTTCATATGTTTAGAAATTGACAAATACACTTTTGAATAACCAATCTAAGAATCCGTCTCAAAAAAGGTAAAAAAAAATCAAATCATAAAAAATCAGAAAGAATAAGATAATAAAAAGCAAAAAAATAATGAAACATAAAACAAACATACAAAAAAGGAAATCAAGCCAGAGATTGACTTATAAAATTAATAAATACCTAGAAAGAAAGATCAAGAAACAAAAAATAAGAGCCCAATAACTAATACCAAGAATAAAAAGAGGATACAACTAAAGCCCTATAGACATTAAAAGATAACTATAGGCCGGGCGCGGTGGCTCACGCCTGTAATCCTAGCACTCTGGGAGGCCGAGGCGGGCGGATCGTTTGAGCTCAGGAGTTCGAAACCAGCCTGAGCAAGAGCGAGACCCCGTCTCTACTAAAAATAGAAAAAAATTAATCGGACAACTAAAATATATAGAAAAAATTAGCCAGGCATGGTGGCACATGCCTGTAGTCCCAGCTACTCGGGAGGCTGAGGCAGGAAGATCGCTTGAGCCCAGGAGTTTGAGGTTGCTGTGAGCTAGGCTGACGCCACGGCACTCACTCTAGCCTGGGCAACAGAACGAGACTCTGTCTCAAAAAAAAAAAAAAAAAAAAAAGATAACTATAAAGAATTTTGTGCTAAAAGTTGGAAATTTGGATCAATGGGAAAATTCCTGTCAAAATACAGGAAAAACTGACCCAAGATGAAGTAAAAATATGAATAGTCCTATAATTATTTAAAAAATCCAATCCATAATTTAACCTTCACACACGCAAACATACATGCACAAAATTTATGGACTAATTATTTTGGTGATAAATTCCACCAATGTTTCAGGAATAAATATTGTCAATTTTACACAAATTCTTCCAGAGAAATAAAATAGGAAAATAAAAACCACTTCTTGTTTTATGAGGTCAGCATTACCTTGATACCAAAATTCGATAAGGACATCAAAAAAAAGGAAAATTAAAGGACACGCTCTCTTGTAAAGATAAACGTAAAAATCAACACTTGTCATAAGTTATGTGTCCATATACTATACCGTTTAAATTACTGTAACTATATATTAAGTTTTGAGTATTTAGTACAGCAAATGTTAAACAAACTTTCACTACAGAAATAACCACAAATTTATTGGTGTTCATTATCCTTTTAGACAAAGCCGTATTTGCTTTGCTATTGTTTTGCTTAGTATTTTTGCAACTATTTCACACATGGAAATTGAAAATATTTTAAATTGTTAATGGAAATTTGAGTTCTTTCCAATCTTTGGCTACTAGAAGTAATGCTGCCTAGACCATTCTTATATAAGACTCTTGGTGCATGAATGTACCAAGAGTGAAATTGCTGGGTCATAAGGTATATGCGCATAGGTTCAACATCAAGAGATAGTGCCAAAATGTTTTACAAAGTGCTTGATCCATTAACAATAGAACTTCACTCACAGAGGGCAGTTGGTCCCAGATGGCCACAGGTAATAACATTTTGCCATTATGAACTATGGGCGCTACCTTCTCATCTTGGAATGCAAAATAGGATTCTTTTGCTTCATCTTATCCTCATAACTAATACTGTGTTCTCTGCAGTTCCTTACAATCCACTCTGTGGTTGTAATTTCTGAATCAGTTAAAGTGACCATGTGGCAAGCAACAGAAACAGACTCTAACTTAAGCAATGAGAAAGAATTTATCTGAGGTTCTGGAGAGCAGCCAGCACCCAAATAAAAGATAAACAATGAGTCCTTGTGGAAAATAGGAACCAGTGTAGTTTCAGGGATTTTATCCTTGGGAAGTCAAGCAAATGACTCAGCTAGAATCACTTTCCTCCCAGGGTGTGTCTGTTTCAAAATAAAATTCTATGTGAGAGAATAGATTGATTTAGGATTAAATGGTATAGAGAAGAACAAATGCCTAAAGGAAGTAATATTGGGCAGGGCAAAAACAACATATTACACAATTCAATAATACAATAACATGTTATAATAATACATTCCAATACAAGCACAGTTTTGGAAATATAAAAAATCCAGAAAATGGGGAGGATGAGAACCTATCATGTTCCATTAATAAAAGATATTCACTGGTTTATTTTCTAAAAAATATTTTCCTCAATAGATTAGGAAAGTTACAAAAGATTGAAATTGCCAATAAATATGTAGATATAAACAATTTTTACATTTTGGTGGTATTCACGTCTTCATTAAAGATTTTAAAGTTAAAATTTTTTTCTAATTATAAACATAATACATGCTGGTTACATTGCAGAAATATATTCAGCATAAAGCAAACATTTCCTATAATTCTGACTCCCAGAGATAATCACTGTTAAAAGCTTGAGATTTTTTCCATCGTTTCTTTATATGCATATATTAATATATGTTACTATTTTAATGAAAATTGGGTTCTATTTTTCCTACATTAAATACTGTCTTGCTCTTATGCCACTTAACTCTGTATTTTCAAATTAGTACATATAATTTTAGCCTCATTCTTTTCAACAGTCCTATATCATTCTATTGAATGGATACACTATAATTTAATGAACTAATATTATTGATGGACAGTTGCTTCAGGTTTTTCACTATTAAAAATTTCAGTGAAAAATCCTTGGCCATATATTATGCTGAATTATGTTTTTTAATGAATCTTTCTTAAAAATGTGCATATTTAATAGATTGACATGATAGTATATGCAGCCTCATATCTTGCTTTACTAGTTAGCATATCATAAACTTTTCAAATGTCATCAAAATATTTCTGAGTTAAATGTAATATTTATATAATATTCCATTTCATTCAGATATCATAATTTAATATAATGATTCCCACATCTGAGAGTTTTAAGTGGTTCTCAAGTTTGGTTAATAAAAGTAATCCTGCATTGAACATATCTGTATTTAAAGCTTGATTTGTATCTCTGAATAATTTTAGGGGCGATTCCTGGGAATGAAATGGTTGGCACAAGTACTATGAACATTGTTTAAAGGCTCCTGACATATATTGATGAAGTACTTTGCAAAATGGTTGTAGAATTTGCATTTGTATCATCAATGTGTGTGTGTGTGTCACTGGACCTTTATCATTAATTTTATGCTAATATCATTTTCTGTGCGTAGTTAAAAACATACGTATGATTGTGCTGTATCATTTATTCACTCAGTATAGTAATATAAACAATTTGCTGATGTATTTCCAACTTCCGGCAAATTTCTTTCCCTATTATACTACATAGGTAAACCATGATTTGGTTCATGTCCTTGTTGTTGGATATTTAGACAATTTCTTAATTTACTAATATAAATGATGGAGCCCTGACCATCTGAAGACATTTTAAAATGTTACTTTAAGTTAGAATAATTCTCTTGATGAATGGACCAGAGCAAAGTCTTAGGCGATAGTAAGATGAGCAAGATCTCTGCAGACTGAATTCTTTTACAGAGGTGCTGAGCTGACAGAGCTTTGAGATGAGAAAGTGAGTATGTGCTGGTGTCCCTGTGAGGGGAAAGCAAACTACTTCTGGTGCTCTTTCCTTATTTGGGGAAAGAAAAATAAACCAGTCAGATCAATGGCTATAATTTCAGAAGCTGGGAGCTGTGCTGATTCACTTGAGAAAAGAGACTATATCTGGAACACCACCTGCAATTGGAATCACTGTGTAATTAACAGTCTCACTGTCCAAGACTCGTTTTGCACTGGCTAAAGAAGGAAGTTAAACAGGGATGTGCTAAGAATAGTCATTCCTGTTTCTTGCAAGTCTTTGATGGTGGTACTGGTCTCAGATTTCTCTAGGAATGTAGTATTGCTTTGGCTTTGTCTTTTGGTAGGAAGAGCTTCAAAGACTTCCACTTGGCCCTTCCTACAATTATAGTATATATTTCACAGATCAGAAGGTCAATGTGAAAATTCTGCTAGTTGTTGAGTACTTGTATTTTAACTATACATTTATTTATTCAGGAAACAACTATGGAATGGGCTAATGGTCCCATCAAGTGCACCATGAGGCATAGTCAGATAAAAACTCTGTCTTGATAAACCCCCATACTTACCAGTTGATCATAGCAGTTTTCTGGATCCTAGCTACTCTCTGCCAGGATTACTCTGGTATATGAATGCAGGTCTCTAAGGGGAAGCCTAGGAGGATAATTTAAAGAAAGTACTAGACATGTTATTGCTGGTGTCTTCTTCAAGTCTATCCTACCTCTCCTTTTCTTCAAGGAGCTCTAAGTCCATAAATTTATCTGGGAGGGGAATTAGGTTAGGGGCAGAGACATTCAACCATGGAGGGTTAAGTGAAGCCTCCATTTGCTAGGAACTTAGTGCACAGTTTGGTCCTAGAGTCTATGTAATCTAGAACCATTCTGATTACTACTCTTATCCTGCTAGTAACCATGTCCACCTTGTTTTTTAAGCGCTCATCCCATAAACCCCATTGAAATTAAGGAGCCCATTTTAACGGCAGAATCACCTATCTGCACCCTCAGACTACTGGAAATAGTCACTATAGCACTTTGCATACCCCTCATCCTTGTACTTCTCAATGCTGTAATGAAGGGAATGTATTCAGAGTCCTCTTATTGAATATAGTTAAAGGATGACCGAGTAGATGGGTTTGATAAATCCATTCTAACATTCTCATATTCCTTGCTGTATTTAATACAAAAAAATTTCTTGCAACTTCATTCCATTTAGTGTTGGCCACCATTGAGTCCAGTTTTCAGATAACTGAGTACATAAACTCTTAGAATCACTCCCATCTGTTTGAGCACCTGTCAGTAAGTTGGGATCTGTCTTAAATTAGTCCACTTTTCCTCATCTAACACTCTCAGAATGCATTATCATTGATATTCTTCAGGTTCTTGCCATATAAATAAACAAAATTCTTTTGTTATATGAACCTTCTCCTTTAGAGCTTGACTTGGCAAATGACCTTCAGGCCCCTTCTGGGATGTGACCCTTATTGTAGACACAGAGGCAAATTTGCAGGGATAGAAATGGGGCATGAGACAATCTGGCCACCTCCTACAAGGTTCACTGTTGAAGGCAAGGTTTAAGATCTTTAAGCAAAGCAAGGACAGCCTTGTCAGATGTGTGGGTTGGGGATTCTACTTTTGCTTGTAAGGAATGCTCCATGGAATTTGGAGTAGTCTAAGTCATGCAAATTTTTCTCTGTTTCCCCACTTCAACTCTTGGGGTCTTCCTTTCCATTCCAATCAGTGTGGTAATTTTGCATGAGACCTGGTAACTTACTTTGCAATTTTATAATCCACAGGTTTGAATTTTGAGCTTGATGTTATGCTACTTTAGTTCTGAGGCTAAAAACCTAATAGTTCTCTTAGCATAGTAAAAGATACAGCTCTTGGTTTTCGATGCTGAGCCAAGAATATCCTAAGCTTATCATTATCTTTCTTTAAAGTTCTTTGGCACTTCAAGAAGGAACCATGCTACTTGTTCCCCAAAGCCTTGCTTCAACGGGTATTTCACTACAGTTGGCACAGGTAATAATTTAGGTAACTCTTTCACCACTGCAAGGTATAATTTACCCAAGAAACACTCTCATTGAGTCCTCAGTGCCTTCAGATCCAACTAAGCCCAGTAACCCCTTCTCTGAGGGTTTGTGGCCTGCAACTATTCTTTATCACAATTTCTGTATCAGACTTTTTCATTGCAATTATTCAATCTACTCTAACTAGTTGATCAGAATAGGAATTTATTAAGGGATTTTGGACTGATCTAAATCAAAAGAGGCTTTTTTATTTGTTTTTTGTTTGTTTTTAGAGGCAAGGTCTCCCTTTGTCACTCGGGCTGGAGTACAGTGGCACGGTCATAGCTCACTGCAGCCTCAAACTCCTGAGCTCAAGTGATTCTCCTGCCTCAGCCTCCCAAGAAGATGGGACTATAGTTAGGCACCACCATGCCAAGCTAATTTTTAAATTTTTTATGGAGATGGGGTCTTGCTATGTTGCCCAGGCTGGAAAGAATAGTTTTGATAAGAGGAACGTGCTGTTTACCCAAGCATAACCCTTGAAACCTAATCATGTGATTTTATCCTTTGATATTATCCTGAAAATGCAGCTGTTAGCTCTCTCCCTCCCCCAAACATGACAAAACAAATTTATGAAGTTTTTTCTTCATTGCTAATTTTTCCTTAAAGCCTAATATGCCTGACTCTAGTTTCGTTAAAATTAAAAACAGTTCTATGAAAGCTATCAGTGAGGTCTTTAATTCTCTGTGCCTATCAGTTAAGTATATGCAGATACTTTTTTTTTCTTTTGTTCTATCCAAAGTTTATGATTTCTATTCTTAGGCACCTGGAGAGGTTCAATTTCTCAGAAAATTCCTCTTTTGAATTAAATTTTTGTGCCACTTTTGGGACCAGAAATTAAAAACATCCTATATGATATTGCAGGACACTGTTGAGCATTCCTTGAGTTCAGGTTCCTCTAAGTTCATTTCTACCCTAGTTCATGGTCAATACCTTCTCCATAAATCTGGACAAACGACAAATGTAACAATCACCATATATACCATAGATACAACTGTATGGTAAAGGAAAGAAAGAATTTTTATGTAAAATAGAGTAAGCAAGGAAATACAGGTAGATCCTATAGTTCTTGTTTCTGTAGCTAGTCTTGAGGCTATAACTGGTGTTTTCCTCCCCTACCACCTATTCCATGTTTTGTCTGTCTTTGGCTAGTTGAAATTCTTTGCCTGATGGGGCAACCCATACCTTTATTTCTGTGGTGCTCGACTCCTTAGTGATTCTGTCTGTGATTGGGTTGTAATAGTCTGCTGATAATTTTGACAGTTGCACATGGTATACAACAATGGAACCCTGAGGATCTCTTGTATTCCAGCTATACTTCTCCCAGCATCTATTATGAAACAGCAACCCCATTTCCTTTTGATAGTCAAGGTCAGTTAGCAGGTATCCCCCACCCCCAAGGGTCCCATACCTGCCTGTTTATTTAGTGCAGGATTTCTTAGTTTCTCAACTGCCACACTATTGACATTTTGGACTGGAAAATCCTTTGGGGTGTTGTGTGGGGTGTTGCCCTGGGCCTTGTAAAATGTTTAGCAGTATCCTTGGCCTCTACTCACTAGATGTTAGTAAGCAACCCTACTCCCACCCCCAATTATGACAACCAAAAAGGTCTCCAGATATTACCAAATGTCTCCTGAGAGGAAAAATCATTTTTTTGTTGAGAACCATTGGTTTAGGGTTTGAAGAGCCCCAAAGGGACAAGTTAGAGTCTCAATCCAGTGTTTCTTAATGAATACTCTTCTCTCTTGCTCTATCACTTCTTGACCATGTTGAAGAGGTTTCAAAGTGCAGCCACACCAGAAGTGTTGAAGGGCAATTTACCACTAGGGTGTGAAGGTGAAGGGATAATTTATGCAAGGAAGGGATGCTGGGCAGAATAAAAGAAGTCCCCTCCATCCATTGTACATTAAGCAATACACTTGTTATAGAAAATTTGAACTATATAGAGAGAAGGGAAAAAAAATCCTCATATCCCAACATTCAAAGACACTGTTATATTTTTCTAAATAACATTTCCCCCCTTATTATAATATATACTTATGAATAATTTGGAAACCAAAAATGAAAATAAAATTTCTCTTAATCTCATCATTCATAAAAATACACATTTAACATTAAAATATATTTGCTTCAAGTCTTTAAAACAAAAGTTAAAACCTGTATTTTCTCTTATATTATAAAAGTAACACTTGGTTATTGTCACATCCAAGAATTATAGGAATATATACTTTAGAAAGTAAAAGTTCTCCCTATTTCTGATCCCCAGATATAACCAATGGTAATATTTTGGTATATTTTTACCCATATTCTTTTCTATATATAGCCTAAGTCATACTTTTTAAAATTTTATAAAGATCTCACTCTAAATACTGTTTTGCAAATTTGTCCTTTTTTCTCATGATGTATCTTTGATCATCCATAGAAATGGCCAACAAACATAGGAAAAAAGGCTAAACATCACTAATCATCAGGGACATGCAAATTAAAACCACAATGAGATACCATCTTCCTCCAATTAGAATAGCTATTATTAAAAAAATAAAAAAGCAATAGATGTTGGCAAGGATGTGGTGAAAAGGGAAGACTTATAAACTGTTGGTGGGAATGTACATTAGTACAACCTCTATGGAGATTAGTATGGAGATTTCTCAAAGAACTAAAAGTAAATCTACCATTCGATCCTGCAATCCCACTACTGGGTATTTACCCA
>NW_012152618.1:7163815-7205187 GCF_000956105.1 Propithecus coquereli | reverse complement strand
TATCACATCATGAGTATTAAAAGTAATCTTTGTACATAATACTATCCTTGATATTGAACAAGATACTACACAGACTTAGTATTTGGGCTCTACTAGCTCAAAATAATTATCTATCTACTAGATGATGAGCTTAATACATAAAAAATAAAGATCACATTCATAGTATCTCCAAAAACTATAAAGTTTATAGCAAAAAGCTAAGAAAAACTTTAAGGAACCTATGAATAAATTGAACCAAGGTTAAGTGAAACCCCATTTATGGAGGACATAAAAAAGAATAAACTGAGAAATGTAGCATGTCCAGAGTTTAGAAAATTCATTGTCATAAATTCTCCCCCAAGTAGTCTATATACAGTGCATTTTAATTAATAGATTAACAACATTTTTCACGGAACTTTGCAAGCTAATTATAAAACTGATAGAAACACATGACCCAGCAATTCCACTCCTAGGTTTGTACCCAAGAGAATGGAAAGCATGTGTTCATGCAAAGACTTGTAGGCAAATTTTAATAGCAGTAATATTCAGAATAGCCAAAAAGTAGGAACAACTTAAATGTCTGTCAACTGACGAATAAACAAAATATGTAATAGCTGTATAACAAATATTAATAATATTCAGCCATGAAAAAAATGAAGCACTGATACATGCTATGAGGTAGAGAAACCTTGAAAACATTATGCTATGTGAAAGAGACAGACACAAAAGGCCATATATTATATAATTACATTTATGTGAAATGTTCAGAATAGGCAAATCCACAGAGACAGAAAGTAGACTAGTGGTTGCCAGGGCTGAGGAGAGGAAATGGGTAGTGACTGCTGATGGGCACAGGTTTCTTTTAGGTGGTGGTGGTGAGGGGGGTGAAAACGTTCTGGAATTAGATCATGATGATGGTTATATAACCTTGTAACTACACTAAAAACCACTGAATTCTACATTTAAAAGGATTAGTTTTATGGTATGTGAATTATATCTCCATTTGGAAAATTGTTAAAACTGATACAGAGAAGTAAAGGCCAATTGCAAAGAATATAAAGAATATTGTACAGCAAGGAAGTGAGGAGGACTTGGCTTTCCAGAGATTGATCTATATTATAAAGTTATAGTAATGAGGACAAAATGCTATTGGCAGAAGCATAAGCTAAGCAAGCAGATCAGTGGAACAGAACAGACCCATGTATATATGGAATATATGATCAGTGGAGAAATGATAAAATATTCAATATGTGGCCCTGGGACAATAATTTACTAAGATATAACCACAATTCCAGGTAGATTAATGATCTAAACAGAAAAAGGAAAAATCTTAAACTTTTATAAGAAAATACATGGTAATACTTTCATAATTTTGATGTAGGACAGGATTTATTAAACAAGGCATAAAATACACAAATTGAAAAGATTGATAAATTTGTATTAAAAATTTAAAAACTTCCACTCAACCAAAGTTACAATAACAAAATTAAAAGGCAAGCTACAGATAGGGATAATACATTTGCACATAATTTGTTCATTCATTCAACAAATATGTATTGAGTGTGGATTATGTGCCAGATGCTATACTAGGCAGTTGGGATATTGCAAATAACAAAAACAGACTCAAAACCCAACTTACATGCAGTTTACATTCTGGTGCAGGAGACAGGTTAATAAATAAAATAAATGGTAAAATATCTTATATATATGATAAAAAACATAGAAGAGAGATAGGAAGTACCAGGAAGGACATGGGTTGCCACTTTAGATAGGATTGCTAGGAAAGTATATTAGTTTTCTATTGCTGCCATAATGAATTATTACAAACTCTGTGGCTTAAAGCAACACAAATCATCTTATAGTTCTGGAGGTCAGACTCTGAAAAGGGCCTTAGTGGGTTAAAATTAAGTGTCAGCAAGGCTAGTTTCCTTCGTGAGGTTCTAGGTAACAATCTGTGTCCTTGTATTTTCTAGCTTCTAGAAGCTTTTTGCATTCCTTGGCTTATGGGTCCCAGCCAGGAATCTCATTACTTTGGTCTCCGTCTTCATCAAGTCCTTCTCTTGACTCTCCTACCACCTGCTTTCACTTATAAGGGCCCTTGTGATTACATTGGGCCTACTCGGGTAATACAGGATAATCTCCCCACTTCAGGATCCTTTCCTTAATCACATTTGCAAGGTTCCTTTTGCCATTATAGTAACATATTCATGAGTTCTGGGGATTAGGATGTGGACATCTTTGGAGGCCATTATTTGGGATACTACAGAAAGCCTCAGTGAAGATGTGAAGGAAGAAGGGAACAAGAAACCTGTGGGAAGAGCAGTCTAAGCACAAGGAACAGCCTTGAGGCAGGACCATGTCTAGCTCGTTTGAGAACAGAAGGTCACAGAGGACAGAGCAAAGTTACCAAAAAGGAGATAACAACTACGTAATGGGGTGGTGGCTGGCAGGGCCTGGTAACAACTTTTTTTGCTCTGAGAGGATGAGAGCTCTTGTAGAGTTCAAGTAGTGAAGTGACATTATGTTTTAATGGAATCACTTTACCTGTGGTGTGGGAAAATGGCTGAAAGTTGGGCAAAACTGAAAACAGGAGACCTATTTATCACTTATCTATTGCTGCATAACAAACTATCCCAAACTTATGGACTTTAAAACAATTTATTTTTCATGACTCTGTGGGTTGGTTGGATGGATCCTTCACTCCACGGTGGTGACTTCTGCGGTCATGATGCAGTTGCATTTAGGAGGGAGTTCAGCTGGGACTGGAAAGTCCAAGATGGCTTCACTCATGTGTCTGGTGCCTCAGCTGGGCTGGCTATAAGGAACGGGGGCCGGTCAGGCCTTGTTCTCCAAAAGGCTAATCAGATTTCTTACATGGTGGCTCAAAGTTCCAAGAGAGATAAAGTGCAAGCTGCCAGGCCTCTTAAGGGCCGGGCCTGGCATGGGCCCAGCATCACTTTCTCCACATTCTATTTGTCAAAGCAAGTCAAAAGGACAACCCAATTTCAGGAAGGTAGAGCCAATAGGATTTGGTAATGAATAGTATCTTAGTCTGCTTGGGCTGCTATAACAAAATACTATAGACTAGGTGGCTTAAACAACAGAAGTTTATTTTCTCAACAATTCTGGAGATTGGAAGTCCAAGATCAAGGTACCAGCATGGTTCTGTTCTGGCGAGGACTCTCTTCCTGGCTTGCAGATACCCACCTTTTTGCTGTGTCCTCTTGCCTTTCCTTGGTGTGTGTGCATGGAGAGAAAGCTCTCTCCCTTCTTCTTGTAAGGCCACCAATCCTATTCGGTTCGAACCTCAGTCTTATGACTTTATTTAACCTTAACTACCTCCTAAAAGCTCTATCTCCAAATACATTCACACTGGTGGTGAGGGATCCAATGTATGAACTTTTTTTGGGGGGGGGGTGCAAATCACTTCGTAGCAAATAGGATATGGACTGTGAAAGAAAGAGGAGTCAATGATGACTCTAGTTTTTTAGTCTGATCACCTGGAAGAACAGAAATTAACTGAAATAGAGAATACTGTTTTTTTTTTTTTTTTTGAGACAGAGTCTCACTGTGTTACCCGGGCTAGAGTGCCATGGCGTCATCCTAGCTGACAGCAACCTCAAACTCCTGGGCTCAAGCGATCCTTCTGCCTCAGCCTCCTGAGTAGCTGGGACTACAGGCATGCGCCACCATGCCCGGCTAATTTTTTCTATATATTTTTAGTTTTTTGATTAATTTCTTTCTATTTTTAGTAGAGACGGGGTCTCGCTCTTGCTCAGGCTGGTTTCGAACTCCTGAGCTCAAACGATCCGCCCGCCTCGGCCTCCCAGAGTGCTAGGATTACAGGCGTGAGCCACCGCGCCCAGCCGAGAATACTGTTGAAGAGGTAGGTTTTGGGCAACAGTTATGTTCAGCTTTGGACATGTTAACTTTGAGATACATATTAAACACTTAAGAGAAGCTATTGAATAGGTAATTTGACATAAATTTTGACAGAATATATGAATTTTCTGAACTGGATATAGAAAGTGGAGAACTGTTAGATTATAGACAACATTTTAAACCATGGGAATGGGATGAACAAGAAAGTATAATAAAGAAGAGTGGAGGTCTTCTGGAGCAATTCAATGTTAAGAGTTTGGAGAGACAAGAAGGAACCAAAAAGGACTGAGGAGAATTGGCTGGTCAGGTAGAAAGAAAGCCAAGTGAATGTGGTGTCTGGTAGCGACACAGGGAATGATGCTTCAAAGTCAAGTGAGATAAGCAGTAAGAATTGCCCATCTTATTTAACAATGTGGAAGTTGTTAGGAATCTTGACAAGAGCAGATTCCAAGTAATGATTAGAGATGGATCAAGAAGAACGACAGAGGACACCATAGGAGTTTTACTGCAAAGAGGAGCAGAGAAATAGTGTATAATAAACTGGAGGCAGAAGTGGAGTCAGGAAATGTGTTTTAAGATGGGAGATATGACAGCATTTGTATGGCGATGAGAATAGAGCAAAAGAAAAAATAATAATACAGGAGACAGACGGGAGAACTAGAGACACACAGAAAAGGGAAAATTATTTCAGGTATTAATTAGCATAACTCACTTCTTCACCTCCTTTAAATCTTTGCCCACATATTTCCTTCTTGGTGAGGTCTTTTCTGACCATCCTAGCTCAATTGTAATGCCCACTCCCACCCCAGGCAATCCTATTCCTCACCTCTTTTCTTCTTCACTTTGTTTCTATAGCAATGATCACTTTCTAATGCTATATACTTTACTTCTTTATTTTGTTGTTTGTCTCCTTTTTTGAGAAAATAATCTTCATGAAAACTGGAATCACCAAGCCCTAGAATAGTATCTTTAACATGGTATGTGCTCAGTAAGTATTTGTTGAATGAATAAGTAAATGTTTCTGTCCTCTATGGCACCAATCACATTGCCAGGCATAAAACTAGTCACAGAAATATTTGCTGAAGTATTGTCAAACCTGTAAAGTACTTTACATATTTTTATTACAGATTATTGCCAGGCACAACTTAGGCACAGAAATATTTCTTGAAGTACTGTCAAATCTGCAAAGTTAAAGTACTATACGTATTTTTATTATAGATTAAAAGTACATTTAGCCATATTGTCTAATGCTTTTCCCTTATAATAACATTGAAGTATCTCCATATATTTATATGTATACAATATATTTACAAGACTTGAAAGGAATGTTTTCCATGACTCTTTAAAACATTTTTTAACAGCTTTATTAAGATAATTCACATATAATACAACTCAACATTTAAAGTGACCAATAATTTCCAGTATACTCAGATATGTACAACCATCACCACAGTTGATTTTCAGAACATTTTTATCACCTCGAGAACCCCATACCCTTTAGATATCATCACTCTATCTCACTCTTCCATGCTCCCCAGCCCTAAGCAACCATGAATCTACTGCCTCTATAAATAATTTGTCTGTTCTGGACATTTCATATAAATGGAATCATATAGTAAGTGATCTTTTGTGATTGGCTTCTTTCACCTAGCACAATCATTTTTAAGGTTTATTCATGTTGCAGCATGGATAATACTTCATTCCTTTTTATTGCCAAATACTATTCCATTGTATGGATATACTGTTTTGTTTATCCATTTACCTATTGCCAGATATTTGGGTTGTTTCTACTTTTTCATTATTGCAAATAGTGCTGCTATGAACATTTGTGTTCAAGGTACATAGCTCAGAGTGGAATTGCTGGGTCATATGGTAATTCTGTGTTTAACTTTTTCAGAAACTGCCAAATTGTCTCTGTACTGGCTGCACCATTATACATTCCTACTAGCAATGCATATGGGTCCCAATTTCTCCATATCCTTACCAACAATTGTTATTTCGTTCTTTTTATTATTATTTTTATAGTCATTCTAGTGGATGAGAAATTATATCTCATTGTGGTTTTACCCATTATTCTACTTCCTAAAACCCCAGCTTCCCTCTCTTGTTTTATAGAACTGACACATCATTTTCTGCTACTACATCCTAGTACTGCCTAAAAATATAAATCTGTGAATTGGCAATGTGTATGCTGCATTATACAACTCTGGACCACACATGTATCTTTCAAATATTATGGTTATCTTTTTAAAAATGGTCACTCAAGGGCTGGGCACATTGGCTAATGCCTGTAATCCTAGCAGTTTGGGAGGCCGAGGCAGGAGGATTACTTGAGTCCAGAAGTTCGAGACCAGCCTAAACAAGAGCAAGACCCCTTCTCTACACAAAACAGACAAAATTAGCCAGGCGTGGTGGCACAAGCCTAAAATACCAGCTACTCAGGAGGCTGAGGCAGGAGGGTCACCTGAGCCCAGGAGTTTGAGGTTGCTGTGAGTAGGTCACTTGAGATTCTTCACTCGAGATTCTTGCAATTACTCATGATCTCCCCTGTCCCAGGATGTATGAAATAACTAAATAAGGGAAATGTTGAAACAGATAACTTCTTGAGGGCCTATATTTCTTCTCTTACTTGATCATATAATTTTCTTTCAATGTACAAAACCAATCTTGATATGTGATTATTCTCCTGTAATGGTGACCAATTGAGGATTTATGAACTGAATAACAATGGTGCAACTAAAAAGTTCACTGCTTTATTGAATAAAACATGGGCCATCAGAATTCCATAGAAGCAGTTAAGAACATTCAGAGGTTAGGTCTTACTGAAAATCTTTACCTTCCCTTCCCTAACTTGGCGTGGTAGTCTTCCTTTAAAAACAAACAAAAAAGTGTTTTGCCAAGTACCGAAACTATGTGTTTGCGTCTGAAGCAGTAAAACAAAAAGGGTACAGGTTGCCACAGAGGTTGAAAGCTATTTCCTTACAAAGGAGTAGCTACAAGTTGGGACACCTGGGGAAGCCTGGGGTAAATGCATATGCAAACAAGTGCTGGGAAATGCTCCTGGGATTCGCCTCCATTAAGTACTTTGAGAATTCATTACAGGTTATGAAACCTAGTGTTCTAATCATTACATTTACAGGAAGCAATGAAAAGCAGTACAGGAAACACAGCTGTAGTTGAACAGGCTAGGGGGGGTGGTGGCCAGAAAAAGAAAAGACATTCAGATTTGGGAAAGTTGGGATTTTGGGGGCTGGTATTCCAGGAGAGTTAGAAAAAAACCCTTTCCCCACACTGAGGTACAGTAAAATAAGTAGTTACTCTAAAAATGTTCATAACTACTGGCTTCCTTGGATGTAGAGGGAGTCTTATTAAAACGATTAGATTTGAATCAGAATTACCTTTTTTTTTTTGGCGTTGTCAAGTCCTCTCTAATCGAAGAGCAGGGGCATCAGGGTCAGACATCACACAAACTCAGGAGAATTATTTGCCAACATCCACAAAGCAATTAGTCCATCAAGCAAGGTCCCCAGGAGCCTACTTTATCCTACAGGAATTTGACAAATCTGTTCATCTATTCACAGGGCTGCAAAAGTAGGATGGGTGGTACTTACTTACTGTCTCACTTTAGAGTTGGAAGACACTTTAGAGATCATCCAGAGCAGAAAACCTTTATATGTCACTCCTGTGCCTTGAAGTTACTACCATATTCTAGCCAAGTTATTTCATTCACTGTTCCTTTGTTCCTAAATTAAGGAGGAAAGACTGTGTGTAAAATACATGCCTACGACATGGAGATTATTTAGAGACAGCTTAATAAAGTGTACTTGTGTTTTCTCTACTAGGCTTAGGGCACCTACCTTACCAAGCCTTGGCCTGAGTTCATCTCTAGAGGGTGCTGAATTGCCACCTAGTTACCTATCTTGATGATACGAGTATCATTATTCAAACATTGACGGAGGCTTACAACAGGTAGGGGCACAGCGCTAAGAAGTATTGGGGGGTACGATGGCCACAAAGTCTAGTAAGATATGGCGGTGCCTGCCCATAATAAAAGACTCACAATTTAGTGGTGCACGCCTGTCACTAAAACTTTTCCCTCTCTTTTTGGAGAACCATGGCGGGGGAATCTAATATTTAATCGAACATTTACTATGTGAAAGACAGACTTCATCAGTCTTAGTAGTAAATCCTTTAATACTCAAATAATCCCACGAGGTGGGTACTATTCTATTCCTATTTTACAGACAAAGAAACTGAGGCACAGAGGTTAATTGCTTCCTCAAGGTCGCACAACCACTCCGTGGGGGAGGCAAATTTGAGTGCAGGCAGACTGGCCCCCGAGAGCCAGGAAAAAAAGGAGTGAAGCGAGAGAGGGCAGTGGAGGAGGGCTAAGGGGGGACGCGGGCAGGGGGACAGGTGGAGGAGAACCGAAGGGCAGGCTTTACCTTCGTCAGAGAAAACAGTAGCAACACCATTCACACTGACTGACTCGCATATTTCCATCCCGTCAACAATGAGAAGTTTAAAAACGCCTATCTGTAAGGTTGCGCCTGGGTTCTGAAAAGACTCTCCCACATGCTCAGAGAGCTCAGAGGCTCACTCGCTCCCCATACGCCTGGCGCGGGGACCGCCGAGCCCACGCCCGGGCGGACTACAACCCCCAGGGTGCACCGCGTGCGACGCTGGGTCCCGGCCGCAGGCGGGCGCGGGTGTTCCAAAGGTGCCATGAAAAAAAAAGTCACGTACATTTTTTTGTTTCGTTTTATTTTGCCGCTTTCCATTACTTTCACACAAATGTCAGCTCCTGGAGGATGCACTTTCTTTTTATTAACAGAGCTTGCTGTGAGGCGCGTAGAGACGTTTCTGTCTTCAGGCACAGCAGAGGGCAGGCGCGACGGCGCGCAGGAGCGAGGTCCCCGGAGCACGCGGGGGGCGGATCCAGCGGCCCAGGGCCTGGGTCGCAGGCCGGAAGTACGCGAAGGGGGCGGGGAGCGGCGCCGATGGCTGAGGGCGCGCGCTTCCGGCCAGTGCGTTGACGTCAGCCAGGCTGCGAAGAGCGCCTCCGCAGTCGGCCCGCACTCGGCGCGCTCCGCTCGGCACAGGGCCGTCAGTCTCCGCTCGGCTTACCGCAGGCCTTGACGACATGAGCAGCAAAGAAGGTGGCGTCCTCAACTGCCCAGGACGTTATTTATTCAGTGGGGGAGGTTTTCTTGCCTATTTACGCGATTTTCCCCTTCTCACCCTTGAAGGATGCCCTCTTTCTTTGCAGTCTCGGGGGGCGGCGGCTCTGGTTCTTTCCCCGGCCAGGTTGGCCCTGTTTACGAGTCTCATTTTCTGAAATCTTCGAGCCGTAATATTATTCTAGTTCGGTAATTGCTCCCCTTGTGCCAGATCAAGGAACTGGTTGGTGGAAGCCTGGGTAATTTGGGGGGAAAAGGCAGGGCTGCTTTTCTGTCAGTGTGCGGAGGAAGCGGCTAAGGCAAGGGCCCTGTGGGTATTTAGTTTTGAGGGAAGGAAGGGAAGGGGTTTGCCTGTGTTCTGTTTTGGAAACTCTTGGGCGTGGAAGGTCCCTGTCCAACTTTTTTTCTTCTCTACATAAGGATCAGGAGGGTTCAGGAAAAGGAAGCATGACAATTTTCCACATAACCAAAGAAGAGAAGGGAAGGATGTTAATTCATCTTCACCCGTGATGCTGGCCTTCAAATGTAAGTTCTCTGTAACGTAAGTTGGTGAAGGGGAGAGAATTAAAAGCTGTAACAAAAATTAATTAGCCATGTTGTGCACAAGAAAACAGCCCCTAAGAATTTAGGATGTGCAGATGTGAAACTTAATTTTCCTGGAGGTTTTATGATGGTGCTAGATCTGTCCTGAAAGTCTGTAATTCCAAAGGCCTTGACTTTTATGTCCCATTAAGGTAAACATTAACGTTAGTAAACAAGTAAACATTTAACATTTTAACAAATAACATTTAACAAGTAACATTTTAACATTACTTAAACACAGGTAACATTAATTCATTAAACATTAGTTAATTAATATTGGTCATGCCACATACTTAAACATTATTGTGTACCTGATAGTTTTCATCATTGTGTACTAACATATATTTATATTTAGTGTGTATTAATTTTGTTTCCTCAACTAGACTTTTGAGGACTTGAGGACAGGGACTGTTTCTTTTTGACTGTAGCACTTTGCACAGAATGGAAACTCACATCTGTTAGTAAATCTTACACATGCACTTATGTATTCACAATGCCCCTTTTCTCAGCACATTAACTTGGTCAAGTTGTTCTTCATTTCAAACCAAAACTTCAAACAAAATCCTTCTTCCATTGTCCCCCTCTATCCACTATCCTGTACCTTAGGAATCTGTGGTTCAGGAATCGGGGAGGGGCTCAGCTAGTTGGTTCTGACTTAGAATCATCTAGAGGCTTGGTTGGGGCTGGAGGATCCACAGCTATTGACAGTTTAGGCCTCTGCCCTACCAGCTCTCTGATCGACCTCTCCGTGTGCTGCTTGAGTGTCCTCCAGAGAGAGAGCAAGGAGGAAACCACAGTCTCCTTGTGTCCCAATCTCAGACTTCACAAACTGTCACTTTAGTCACACTGTATTTGTTAGAAGCGAGGCAGTTTAAAAACTCTGCCTCGTATTTAAGGGAAAGGAAATTAGGTTCTACCTTTGGAAGGGAGGAGTTTCAAGTAATTTGTGGACATATTTTAAAACCACTACAGTACCTATAGTGACCTTCAGAGTTGTAAGGCAACTAGCTGTAGTTGAGTAGAAAGCGTCTTGACCCAGAAGTTAGAATTGTTCCTAACTTGGTGCCCCATTACCCATCTGATGAACTATGATTTTCTTTAAGACTTAGCTGACGTAGCTTCCTCCCTTTGAGGCTTTTCTGATTTTTCTCTCTAGCAGACTGTTTGACACATTACATTCATTCATTATTCGTCTATGCAGTCACTAAATAGTTACTGGACATCTACTATGTTCTAGCGTGTGTTAGTAGTAAACAAGAAAAATGTGGTTCTTTTCTAAACCTTTTGTATATATATTTTTGCATAATTGCGTGATTATGTTTTATTTGGTTATAGCTCTGTCCCTTGTATTGGACTGAGCACCTTGAGGATAGGAACTGTATTTTATCTGACTTTGTGTTCATAGTATCCAACTCACAGTGGTCATTAATATATTCATAAAAATAATACATAATATCTTAAGATATTGGGCAAAATCCTGGCTAATTATTATCTCAGTGATAAAAGACCGGATATATTACGGTCCTTGTCAGCTACTAATTTAGTTAGTAGTTTATTTAAGTTCTTGTTTTTTTAATTTATGCATAATACATCTATTGGGTGCTCCCTACTGGCCAGGCAACTTGCTGGGCCTGTGGAGTGAAAGTCTTCTGAAGTAAAGTAGTTATTTAGAGATTAAATGATTTAAGGGTATTCCAATGGCTAGGACTTGCAAAACTTGGAAAGTTTATACTTAAAATTTGCTGAGTACATCTTAAATGTTCTTGCATACACAAAAAATGGTAACTATGTGAGTTGATAGATATGTTAATTAGCTTGATTGTGGTAAGCATTTCACAATGTATATGTATATCAAAACGTCACTTTATATATTTTTTTTTTTTTTTGAGACAGTCTTGCTTTGTTGCCCCAGTTAGAGTGCAGTGGGGTCATCATAGCTCACTGTGGCCTCAAACTCCTGGGCTCAAGCGATCCTCCTGCCTCAGCCTCCTGCTCAGCTGTGACTATAGGCATGCGCCACTACGCCTGGCTAATTTTTCTATTTTTTATAGAGACAAGGTCTCACTCTTGCTCAGGCTGGTCTTGAACTCTGATCTCAAGTGATCCTCCCGCCTCGGCCTCCCAGAGTGTATCTTATATTTGTAAAGCTGGGGAAAAAAAATGACAGGAATACAGACATAAAGGATAGGGGGGAAAAAGTTATAAATTTAAAAAGAAATCCAAGTGTCTTTTTTGGATGTATTTGTATTGTGTGTGGTAAGATAATTTTAAAAACTTTGTGTAATTTAGGAAGGTAATTAAAAGTAGTTTTTATAAGTAGTTATGTGTCATCATTTTGTGATAATCTCCTGTTTATTAAGATGATTTTTTACAGTATGTACAATATGCCCATTGTGAGGCTCTGAGTGGTAAAACCCAATTAAGACATTACCTGTATTTAAAGAAAGAATATTTTGGTTATTAGCAGAGCCTTTGATTTCTAAATACTTTAGAAATAGGATGATTTTGTCCTCTTTATAGAGTAAATAATAGGTGCTTTATTATACATAATGACAGTATTTTTAGTTGCTGTTTTTGCCTCCTAGCCATTTGTATTCTAAGAAAATTATTAATAAAATCATTTCTTCTCATTTTCCTCTTGTAAGATTTACCACATGTCTTTGTAAAAGTTTAACATAAAAGCTTACTGGTCTGTCAGAGGAGATTTTAGAAAGGAGAAAAGGATTAATGGGAGGTCTTTAATGAGAAATACTAACTTCTAGAGAAGATTTGAAGAGGTGATATAGTTTATTGAACTTAAACCCAGTATCTTTAATGTCCTAGTAACTACTCTGTTATCAAAGGTACAAAGTTAATTTCATTAAAAAGAGTCAGCATATGAATATTATTGTTGATTCATCTGAGTAAAGAAATACTTTTCTTTTTTAGCTTTATTTTGAAATAATCTTAAATTTATAAAAATGATTGGAAGAACAGTACATTTGGAAAAATAGTACAGAGAACTTCTGTATAGCCTTTACTTAGATTGACTGATTTTTTACATTCTGCCACTTTTGCTTTATCATTCTGTCTATATATGTAAATTTATATATTTACACATTTTTTTCTTAACCATTTGAGAGTTAAGTTGCATTCATCATGCCTCTTTACCCCTTAATACTACAGAATATATTTCCTAGGAGTAAGAGTAATATTTTTTTTTTTCCTATTGCCCTGCTCAGAGTAAGAATTTTAAAAAATTTTTTGTAGAAATAGGGTCCAGGTCTTGCTGTGTTGCTCAGGCTGGTCTCAAACTCTTGGCCTCCCAAAGTATTGGGGTTACAGTTGTGAGCCACCACACCCACCTATTGTCTTGTATAACTATAGTGCTGTTACTAAGTTTAGGAAATTTAACATTGATACAATACTTTAATCTACAGTGCATATTTTAAAAGTTGTCCCCAAAATGTCTTTCTAGCATTTTTTTCCTCTTTGGTCTCATAATCTAGTACAGGATCACATGTCACATTTAGTTGTCTTGTCTCTTTAGTTTTCTGTAATCCAGAACAGTTTCTCAGCCTTTCTTTGTCCTTCATGACAATGATACTGTTGAAGAATACAGGTCTTATTTTATAGAATATTCCTCAACTTGGATTTGATTAATATTTCCTTATGATTCGATTCAGGTGCTGTACTGCCTATGATTTCAGCAAGCAGTTCATTTAATAAATGTTTTCTGAACATCTACTGCCAGGCACTGTTCTGTGCTGTGACACAGTGGTGAAGACAAAGCCCCTGCCTTCATGAAGTCTATATTCTATTGGGGAATATGGTTAATAAACAAGTAAATTTACAAATAAACAATATAATTTTAGCTAGTGAGGGATAAATGCTGGGAAAGAATAAATCAGTGACACATGGTAAAGTAATGCAAAGTAAGGGAGGAGGGAGGCAGGTAATATTTATGCAATCCTTGAGTAGAATGATATCTGAATGATGACAGTGAAACAGAAGACGGTCAGAGAGAATGGTGTTCTATTATAGAAAGATGTAGTAGCAAAAATAGAGGCATCAAGAAAGATGCAAGCTTAAAGAGAATTAGGACCAGCAAGAAGCCAGTATGGCTGACTCAATAGCTAGGATTAGGACATGAGGAGAAGTTAACATGTTAGGGACATGAATTTGCAATTTAAACATTCTGGATTCTGCAGATTATTTTTCCTGTAGGTAATCTGGCTACTCCCAGTGGTTATACTGTTTTATTAAATGTTAATTTGTATATCTGTGTGTGTGTATATATATATGTATATAAACTTCATTATATATGTTATATACATTATATATGAGATATATATAGCTTTGTGTAACTTTGTTGTCTAGAAAAGGTAAATAATTTTCCTTTAGTTAAATTTATTTAATACATCCTTTTGCTTTGTTATGAGTGTACTCACAAAACCCCAGATGGAGTCTTTTAAACATTAAAAGGTAATTGTTATTTGTTAAAAGTTTTAGTAAGGAAAAAATTTTGAGGCTGAAACATCTGAGAGTGGTGTGGTGAAGATTTTGACTGTCTTTAAAAACTTAAACACATCCTTTCTGTTGGACAGTCTCAAGTTAGGCTTTCTGTAAATTAAGCTAGTTAGGGTAAAAATCCTTCAGTCCCAGTATTTTAGACTAAAACAAATTAAGCATCTATTTCATCTATTTGATGAAAGTTAAGTTAGCATAATAGGTAAGCATATTGGCAATTATATCTTAGAAGTATTTTTTTCAGTAGTTTCTTGAGCATTCAGTGCTATTACAGGGTTAGGAGAAAACACTATTAGGAATCATGGTGGTGACATTTAAGGAGAAGAAAAGTTTGAAAATTTTCCTGAAGGAAAGGCATGTTAGAATTGTGAAATGCCTTGTTCTGTAATCACAGAGGAAAAGGAGGAATGGGGGGTGGGGTTTCTTATTTATATATTATGTTATGGGGGGGACTTGTGGTCACTGTTAGAATTCACAGGTTGAAATTTAATTTCTTTGTGAAACTGCTGAATCATCAAAGAAAAGATAGAACCTACGTGGACACCACAGCCTGCATTCAGCTTTTCTTTGTTCTCAGGAACTCTTACTTCCTAGTTTTCTCCTACTTGGAATTCTCTTCCTAGATTTCTAACATCCTAACTCAGTTATCAGCTGACCTTTTCCTGGCCTAATTACTTAAGGGTTTGACGGTTCCCTGATCATTTTCAGATGAACTCTGTCACAATTTGATTACAAAACTACTTTATAATCTAGTCCTCTAGTTATATCAAAGCTAACTCATATTGTGGTTGTGAATTTTCGATCTTTTTTCCTTTTTTTCCTCTTTATTATCTTTTTGAAAATAGTATTTTCAAGTATATTATGGTTATGTATGCAATATTACTATATGTTAAAATATAAATTAAATTTGAGGTTATGCAATCTAAAATGGCTACTTGTTATTCAATATTTAAATGTGATATTCATAATTTTTTATCTTTTTTAAAAATTGAGATATAATTCACATATTGAGGCATTCGTTTTAAGAAATCTGTTGCATATTCATTTTGTTACACTAATGATGCCCTAATAATAGAGTTTATAGATTTTTTTAAAAAGTCTCCAAGGATTCAGGAATTTATGTGTTTCGGTGCATAGTTGGCATTTACAGAAAATATTAATATACACTTAGTTTTAAAGATTTAGACATCTGAGAACATACTAAAACAAATTTGAACAATATTGTTCAGTGGACCTCTCTAAGTACTTTAAGAATTTTAGTGATATAGACCCAGGATGTTTGACAGTTAAGAACACTGTAGACAATAGGCGATAGAGATTGTTTATAGTGTTCAGCTTTTTGTGTTGTCAGAATTAGTGTCATTGCCACCATGTTCTGTGTTATTCCTTAAATGAATGCAGGTGACTATAGCCTTTGTCTGTGTTCATATTGTGACATTCATTCTTTGTATTGTTTGATGGATTTCGAGTGTAAAATAAATACGCTTATAGTCAAAAAAATGTGTTCTTAGCATTTCAGCAGGAACTTGATGCAAGGCATGACAAATATGAGAGACTTGTGAAACTTAGTCGGGATATAACTGTTGAAAGTAAAAGGACAATTTTTCTACTCCATAGGATTACGAGGTGAGTAAACATCTTTCAAATTTGTTACAGTTTATATATTTTTATGCTTTATACCTCTATGGATAGTAACTAACTGTTAGAATATTCTATGGCTTTGTGAAAATTAGAATTAGAGGACATTAGCAGCAGGTACAATTTAGTAATAAATGTTTCAATAAATATAGAAGGAGAAAATTCTTTTCAGAGCAGCTAGGGATTTTGTATTCTGTTCAGAGTGTTCATTAAGATATAGCTATTTGTGAAAATAAATTTTTGATTATTAGAATCTATTACAATAAAGCTTTACTTGGATGATAGGTGTGAAAATTTTAAAATTCGATAAATGTTAAAATCTGCTTATTTTCTCATTCATTTTTCATTGCAGTCTGGCTTTCTGCCTCAACAATTATTGAAGTTGCCCTTGTTACTTCATGTTGTTAAATCTAGTGCACACTCGCCTGTTTTCTTATTTTACATTTCTGCAGCATATGATACTCTTTTTTTAAGACTAGTCAAGTACAGTGCATATGCTCCTCTTGACTCCTTAATTCTTCCTTCTTTCAGCTCTGTGACATTCTTTCAGTTCCTTTTCTTCAGCTTTGTGACATTATTTTCTTTGAATTTTCTTTCTCTAGGACGTTTACTATCTTATTTTTCTAGGCAGGCTGTGTATATTTGATAGATTTCTTGCTTGCAAGTACAAGAAACTAGCTTAAACTAGCCTAAGTAGAGCAAGGAAGTGAATTATAAAGATTACAGCTGGGTATCTCCATCTTTCACTTTTGTTTCTTTGTTTGCTTCATATTTCATTTGGCCAGCTTCCTTTGCTTCTCTGTTCCATGTAAGGGTAGAAAGTGTCTATCCTACAACTCCCCAGCTTGTGTGCTTCAGGTCCAGCTTCCAAAGAGAGATTCTTGTTGCAGCTTGCAAATGCCTCTAGAAGGATAGCTGTGATTGATTAGTTTTATGCTATACATCTTAAAAAGTATTTAGGGGGAGGCCAGGTGTGGTGGCTCGTGCAAAGTGCTAGGTCTGTAATACTAGTACTTTGGGAGGCTGAGGCGGGAAGATTGCATGAGCCCAGGAGTTCGAGGCCAGCCTGGGCAACACAGCAAGACCCCACCTCTAAAAAAAAAAGGATTTAGGGAAGACCAAATATAATTTATCAGCTTTTTTATTATTAAAAATATTATTGAAGTATTTCATTCACTAACTTAAAACTTTTAAGATCATTTTCTAATGCTTTAATTTTCATTCCATTAAGTAGAAGCAAATTTGTCATACATAGATTTATCGAAATGTGGCACTGTTAACCTTTTTTTTCCTTACCTGACTCTGTAAAACTAGTTTTTGCTTGTTTTCTTTACTTATTCTTAGATAGTTTATACACCATCAAGCTTGTATTATGGAAATAAGCAGAACTGTTATGATTAATTATGGACTTCTTTCAGTACCAGTTGTAGTTCTAAAACAATTATCATCAATATTCAGCAGCTTAAATAAATAAAAATATAAAAATTGACTATCCCTTATCTTAAAATGCTTGTGAACAGAAATGTGTTAGATTTCAGATTTTGGAATATTTGCAGATAACATACTAGTTGAAGATCCCTAATCTGGAAATCTGAAATCTGAAATGCTCCAATGAGCATTTCCTTTCAGTGTCATGTTGGTGCTCAAAAAATTTGGATTTTGGAGTATTTCAGATTTTGGATTTTCTGATTAGGGATGCTCAACCTGTAATAGGAATGTGACGGGAGAAAATCTACATCATTGTGTAAAGTCATCTTTTAAGGATTTTCCACTAAAAAATAATAAATGCTCATTATAGGTATCTTTAGAAAAATAATAAGTGACAGAAAAGTAGAGCTACTTAATGAGAGAAGTCAGTCATAATACCCAAATATAGCTACTATCAATAGCAGCTGTCATATATTATGCACTAATTTTTCATCATAGTTTTGGCCATATTGTACATATAATTTTGATTAGTAAACTGAGAAAATAGTAAATATAAGAAAAATTACAAGCTTGAAAAAAAATTAGAAACTTCAGGAAGGTAAAAATACTTCATGAAAGAAATCAGCCAGCCACAGTATACAAAGATAACTACCGTTAATTAGAAGATTTTATATTTTAACTACAAATTAATTTTCTTTAGTAGACATAGACTTTCTTCTTCAGTGAGCTTTGGTAGTTTGTGTCTTTCAAGGAATTTATCCATTTTTTCTAAGTTGTGAAATTGATTGGAATAAAGTTCATAAAATTTATTATCCTTTTAATGCCTGTAAGATCTGTAGTCATGTCCCCTTTCTCATTCCCGATGTTGGTAATTTGTGTCTTCTCTTTCCTGATATGTCTGGTTAGAGGTTTATCAGTTTTATTAATCTCAAAGAACCAACTTTTGGTTTCATTGATGTTCTTTATTGTTTTTTGGTTTTCTGTTGCATTTATCTCTGTTCTTAATGTTATTTCATTTTTTCTGTTTACTTCGGGTTAATTTGCTCCTCTCTTTCTAGTTTGTTAAGGCAGAGGCTGAGATCAAAGAAGCACCTGAGTCATTTTTCTCTTCTAATATAGGCATTAGTGCTATAAATTGCCCTTTGAGTCTCTACGTACTGCTTTAACTGCATCTCACAAGTTTTAATGTGTTGTTTTTTCATTTTCATTCAGTTCAGAATGCTTTCTAATTTTCATTTTGATTTAATCTTTGACCCATGGGTTATTTAGAAATATGTTATCTTGTTTCCAAATATATTGGGGGTGTTCTAGATATCTTTCTGATATTGATTTCTAATTTAATTTCATTGTGGTCAGAGAACATACTGAATATTGTTTTTAAAATGCAGTATTTAAAGAGAGTTGTATTGAAAAAATATTAATATTAAAAATACAAACAAATATCCCAATGGTACAGAATAAAAAACACAGATACAGATCCATATATGTGGATACATGATTTATGGCAGAAGTGACATTGTAGTAGTGTGTATGAAAACCTCAAGAAAATGAATTTCAGATGAATGCCAGCACTCAATGTAAATGGAAAGACAAGAAATCTCCTCAACAATAACATCAAAAAACATCATAATCTTGGGGAGGGAAATAGCTCTTAAAATATATGAAAAATACTATATGTGTCTCTATTTAAAGTGGATTTCTTGTCTTTCTTACTGTTTTTGTCCATTCTGACATTCTCTTTCTGTTAGTAGAGAGGCGTTTAGACCATTTACATTTATTAAACGGAGATGTTTAGACCATTTATATTTAGTGTGATTATTGATATGGTTGTATTTGAATCTATCATCTGTTTCCCTCTTTTTCTGCCTTATTTTGGATTGAGTATTTTTTGATCCCATTTTATCTTATTTGTTGGCTTATTAGCTATACCTTTTTGTTTTGTTTTTTTGTAGTGATTGTTTTATGGTTTATAGTATATATCTTTACTTCTCACTGTTGACCGTTCTCACTTTACACAATACTGTGTTAACTGAAACTTGTGCATATAAGAACCATCTCTTTCCTTTGCATGGTTCTTAACAGTTACTTTGCAAGTTGAGTGTTGATATTCGTAAGTTTCATTTAACACAGTACCATGCCAAGTAAAGACTACTTGCCTATCACTTCGCTCATATTATAAGAACCTTATAATAGTATACTTCCTTTTCCATTTCCCCTTTGCTGGCCTGGCCTTTTTTGCTACTGTTATAATTCTTGTTACTTCTATATTTGTTGTAATCCCCATAATGCATTATTATTTTTATTTTAAATAGTATGACAAAAATAAGAAAAAAATTATATTTGTCCACATTTACCATTTCTGATGTTCATTCCTTTATATATAGACTCAGATTTCCCTCTGATACTATTTTCCTTTTGCCTAAAGAACTTCCTTTAATACTTTTTGTAGTGCCAGTCTGGTGGTGATAACTTTCTGGCTTTGTGTAAGCTACAGGGATTGTTCTCCTTGCTCACTTGGGTGGTTTTTTTCCAAGCCTTGGGTAGTTTCCTCACATGCCTGCACTGATCAGTACTCAGCTGGACTTAAGGAGGACCTTTCTATAGATCTCTGAAGTGCTCTGTGCAGCTTTCTCCTCATTGTTACTTTGTCCAGCAAATTTTAACTGTCTTGACTCCCTTAAATTCCAAACTCCTCCTTTTCTATTCAGGCTGATTCCTGGACCCCACCCAGGTTTCTTGTCCTTGCGTGGTCACTTGGAAACTTTCCAGGCAATAAGATGGGACAATCATAAGGTGTATATCAGGTTGGGGAACCTTTTCATGTTGAAAGTCCACATTAATTTAGCTGTGATCAAATAAGGCTGCATTCAAGAAACTTCGATTAGATATACTTAAAAATGTACATTATTTTGTAAAAATCTAACTACTATGTACTTAATAATTTCAAAAAATGAAAACCATTTTTTCATTTGAAAGTTAATGAACTTTTTAATGACTTTGTTGTGTCTGCTTTTTGTTGGAAAGCATTTGAATGTTTGGTTGCAGCATGGAGGGTCTGCAGTTTCAGTTGATCCTTTAGATGAGTATCAGTGTTTGTAACCTTAAGAATGTCTTGAGAATGTAGGTTTTTGGCAATAAGTGGTTGAAAGCAAGACAGCATTTCTTAGGCATGTTGCCTAAGGCAAGGGTATTCTATTGTATTTTTCCATCTTTCAGTTGGATCTTTCTTAGCATCAAACAATGACTTTAAAATGTCCTCTACTGAGAGCTCAATCAGTTCTATCTGTAGTTCTCCAATTAATAGCTGTATTCTCCAATTAATAGCTACATATTCTTCAAACGATTTCCGTATTATCATCCTGCTCATCAGTGACCTTTGCTAACTGGGGAAAATGTTCATACAGAATATCCTTCCGAAGAAGTGTTTTGGAAAAAAAGATAGCTTTTTTCGTAATGCTTGGATTTTTTTTTTTTTTTGCCACATATCCTATCAACTTAGTTTTACCTTGCAAAGCAATATTCAAGTTGTCTTGATTTGGCATGAAATGCTGCATTCCTATAGAAATCTTCTTTTTTTAATTTTTTTATTCTGTTTACTGTCATTCCCAAGGAATCTTCTTTCAATAATTCACATTGCTGATTCTGTTCTTCATAAAATTTAACTATCTATTCTTGCAGAGATAAAGTTTTAACTAACATCTGTCACTGTGATAGCCATGTATTTTAGAATGATACGGCAAATCCACACTGAATACCTCATCATTCAACTTTAGCATGTTATGAAACTGACAATGCCGTGGTTGCATTTGCACAAATATAGTTAATAATACTTATAGCTTGTTGCAAAGTGTCACTTAAAATAATAGCTTAGCACAGAGATTTTGCTAATGGAAGATACGATGAAAAGAAATGAGAGCATCTGGATCTGTTAATACTTTTTTTTTTTTATCTGTGCAATATACCCTTCATGTTTTTCTGTCATGGAAGGTACACCATCTGTACATACACTCACTAAATTTACCAAATTCAGTGCAGCTTCATGACATTTGTCTTGAAAGTTGTTGAAGATATCTATTCCCCATGTTCTGTTTGCAAGAGTGCCCAAAGTGAGTAATTCTTTGTAGCAAAGGAAATCTTCTGTTATGACCCGAATGAAGTATAACACCTGCACCGAGTCAGTAGTATCAGTTGATTCATCCAAAGCAATTGAATAATATATATTTTCCTTTTGAAGTATTGCATGAAGGTGTTCTGTTACGTTGAAGGCTCATTCATGCTGCTGATCAGTTATGGTTTTCCTTGAAAGAGGCAATTGTTTGTACTTTGAAACATTATCGGGGTCTAAGCATCCTACAAATTTGACAGTGTAGTCTTTCACAATTTCTACGACACTGAATGGCTTCTCTTTTTTCCCCGAGTATATAAACTACTTTATAAGTTGCTTCAGTGGCATTATTTCCAGGTCTTATTGCTGCTTGAAAGACTTGTCTTTGCTTTTGCTTGTCATCTTTTAATTTTTGCAGTATAACCTTTTGCACCTCTCTTTCTAATTTAAAATGTTTGTGATCCTGTGAGTGTTTTAATGCTGATGAACATTGAGTTCCTTTAATGTCGATATTGCAGTATCACAAAGCAAACAAATTATGTTTAGCAGAAACAAGATAATATTGCAGTTCCCAATCCTCATTAAAATATCCTTTTTCTTCCTTCAGCATTCTCTTTGTCTTTGACATGATCGACTGTTAAGCAGACAATTGAAAAATACTCTCGAGCTCTGTAGTTATTCACAAATTCCACTTCACACAGAGAAACACAGTGGACCATTGTCAAAAGCTGATAACAGACTGGTGTACTCGACCATAAACTCTCACCAACCAGCCTCATGTGGTAGTGGCACCAGTCAGGCGGGAGAAGTTAGAGCTAAATCTTGATCATAACAGCCATCAGTTTAGCCCTTATGGCTTACTAATGTTTTAATTGTGCTGGTCAATCTGGGAGGATTATTTCATTGAAACTTATTTTATTCTTCATTTTAAAAATAAAATAAAAATATAAAAGATGAACAAAAATGTATCAATAAAAATAAAGATTTGTTCTGTAAAATTTGAATTCAATCAAAAGGCCACACTTAAGGACCTAGAAGGCCACATGTGGCCTTAAGGCTGCAGCCCTGGTGTATGTTGTTCCCCCTTTCCCCTGGGAATCACTCCCCTATGCTGCCTTTAGTTCAGTGTCTGAAAACATTGTTTTGTATATTTATTATTTTTTTTAGCTGATTAAGGTGGGAGGATAAATTTAGTTCATGTAACTCCATCTTGACTGAAAGCAGACAGATGTCACATTTTTAGGAACAAAATTTTTCTTCTAATTATGATCATATTACACATATAATTATATATGAATACTTCTTTTTCACTTAATAGTGTGTTTTTAGCATTTTCTGTGTTTTTACATACTATTAATAAAATATGATTATAATTTAGTGTTAGAAGTATCCAAATATATACAGTATTTATTTTATCATATGTTGATATTTAGATTATTTCATTTTTCACCATCAGAGCATCTGGTTCATGTTCTAAAAGTTTCCAGTGTCTTGATTACAGTGCTCCTGATATGGAAGAAATACTGAATGAATCAGAAATTAAATTGGATGGTGTCCGACAGAAGATATTACAGGTAGCACAGGAGGTATCAGGAGAAGACATGCACCAATTTCATCGAGCCATCACTACAGGTAATCTTGGTTTGCTTCTGTGGTAACATTTAAAAAAAAAAAAGTGTGCTACATGATGTATATGTGAATTGCGTGAATTTTAATTGACACCTGGTGAAATAATATTACTGGCTTTAAAAAACTGAGACTTTTGAGTAGTAATGTAAAGACAATCCAAAAACATACAATTGGCTTTATTTTTCTAATAGTGTATAGTAATAGTCATTGATTGATTTTTAGCAAAGTAATTGAGAACACAGACTTAATAAAATGAACTTTATTGTTGGGTGTGTAGGGTGTGTTCAGACAGGGCACTTCTCATTTCCAACTACAGGTAAATCTCACCGGTGGCTGTAAGTTTCTATTTCAGTAGGTTCATGAAAGAGAATGTAACCAGATGAACCCAAATATCTCATGGTGTTACGCCATATCTAGAAATTTTAGGATAATACTGGGTCTTAGGTGTTCCTTATAAAAGGTTTAGGGTGTACTGGATCTTGGTTGTTATCACCATTTTCACTTTAGTTGAATAAACTCGTAAAGTGCTTGGTTCTTTCCTTTTTGTCCTTTTCCCTTAACAAGAGCTGATTAACAAGAGAGATACTATGTCATTCAGATAGAGATTGAGTGTCCCTTATCGAAAATGCTTGGTACCAGCAGTGTTTTGGATTTCAGATTTTGAAATATTTTCATTACACCTCTTGAGCATCTCTCATCCAAAAATCTGAAATCCAAAATGCTCTCATGAGCATTTCCTTTGACTTTTGAGCATCATGTTGGGACTCAAAAAGTTTTACATTTTGGAGCATTTTGGATTTTTAGATTTTTGAATTATGGATGCTCAGCCTGCATTCCCTAAGATTTGCAGAAAAAAGTGGGAAATGAATTTATTTAGTATCTATTCAGTATATATGTCTGATTTTAGTCTAAACACTTATAATTTATGCACTTATTTTTCAGAAACGTTGAAATACCTTTTAATATTGGTAAGAGAAAGTACCAGCGTCCGTCATTTAAAGCAAGCATTACTGGAAACTGAAGTAATAACTGAGCCAGTCCTATGAGGAGTCATTATAACATAGTATCAAAGGAAGTACAGACCCATCATCATAATCTATTATTTAGTATCAGGGGTTTATTTGATTTTTAAATAATAGCACACATAATAAACACTTCATGAATTCAGTTTGTGTTATGAAATAGTGTAACCTCAAATATAACAAATTTGGCTGGAGTGAGAGAAAAGATTGGAGATACTGGGTCAAATCAGGTTTCTAGAAAAAAGCATAGGATATCATCATGAGCTTTTGGTTGGGCGGTTTGTTTGAAGTGATTTTTAAAAATCCCATTAACTGTTAAAGGAAAAATTGATTCATTGAATTTCATTGAAATTAAGAAATTCTGTTTATTAAAAGACATCATTAAGAAAACGAAGGCAGCAAGAGGAAAAAAAAATGAAAAGGCGAGCTGAAGTCTGTGAGAAGACATTTTTTTTTTTTTTGAGACAGAGTCTCACTCTTTTGCCTGGGCAAGAGTGCCGAGGCGTCAGCCTAGCTCACAGCAACCTCAAATTCCTGGGCTCAAGCAATCCTTCTGCTTCAGCCTCCCGAGTAGCTGGGACTACAGGCATGTGCCACCATGCCCGGCTAATTTTTTCTATATATTTTTAGTTGTCCGATTAATTTCTTTCTATTTTTAGTAGAGACGGGGTCTTGCTCTTGCTCAGGCTGGTCTCGAACTCCTGAGCTCAAACAATCCACCCGCCTCGGCCTCCCAGAGAGCTAGGATTACAGGCGTGAGCCACTGCGCCCGGCCAGACATTTTAATATATACATTGGATAATGAGTTCCTACAAATCAACAAAAAGACACATAGTTTAAAAAATGACCAAAAAACTTGAACAAAGACCTCAAAAACAAGAATATCCAAATAGCTAATGAAATGGCTATGAAAAGGTGCTCAGCATTATTATTCACTACGGTAATGCAAAGTCACACCACAATTAGGTATCCCTCACCTACCAGCATGGCTAAATTATAAAGACTGACAAGGCTACTTTTAAAAAACTACTTGGCAGTATCTGTTGCTACACATAAACATGTGCTTACTCTATGATTTATCTATTCTACTTCTGGATATGTATCCAAGAGAAGTGAGGCTTATGTCACCAAAAGATGTGTTCAAGAAAGCTCAGAGCAGTACAGTCATGATAGCCTAAACTAAAAAATGACCATCAACAGGGCAATAGATAAATTGTGACATAGTTGTATAATGTAATATTACATAGCAATAAAAAAGTGATAAATATATGCAGCAGTGAGTATGAATCTCACATTTTGGGCAAAATAAGCCGATACAAAAGAGGGCCTACTGTATAATTCCATTTATGTGAAATTCAAGAAAACGCAAAACTAATGTGGGGAGACCAAAGGGAGAATAGTATTTACCTGGGAGTGGAGGTTAGGCCAGGGGTTCTTGACTAGAGGCATGAGGGAACCTTTTGAGGTGATGGTGATGTTTTGTATTTTGATCTAGGTGAGGGTTCGTAGGTGAACACATGAAAATTCCTTGAGCTGCACACTTAAGATTTATGCACTTTTTACTGTATGTAAATTATAACTCATTTTTTTAAACAAAGAAAAGTTAGTGTTGACTGAGTTCCTAGTTCCTTTTTCTGGAGCAGTTCTTTGTATCAGGAGAGGACATCGATAGTAATTCTCTTCCTGGTGGTGCTATGTTACAAATATGGGCCATGTTTAATGAAAAGAGCCATGCCATTAATATGAATAATACTCACTGTCAAAATCCATTTGGTGAAGTTTCTCTTGGGTACTCTTGTCATTGCTCGTTGATTGGCAGGTCAGATAATGTTAGTGGTAACTTCTGCCTTATCCTATTTGCTCTCTTAAAATTTTTGTATTCCTCTCCTAGTGGAGGTGCCATGGGGAGAAGGTAAGCTGGAACTTTGTCAGTTCTCAGGGTTGGTTGGAATCCAAAGATGGCATCTCCAGTCTGCAGGTGTGTTGTAGATTTTCTCAGGGATGCAGGTCAGGAGTAATGATATTTATCAGTTGTTTATACATGAATGTGAATATTGTGATAAGGAAACTCAGTGAATTACTGCCATTGCTACCTCCCCTATAGCTAGAGTAGTGGCTGTGACCATTAGTAGAGATAAATCCATTGCAGAAAAATATTTCAAACACAGTGGTTCTGCTATATATATAAATTAGGTATGCATGTATAATCTTGAAGGCTACTGGGTGATAGAGTTGGTGATGGGAGAGCAAGTTAGATATCTCAATTTCTAGAAACTTCTTGAACTGAAGCAGTACATTCTAAATGTCTTACTGTGTTAAGGTAAACAGAAGTCCCATTCTACACCTTCTCCTAAGTATCCTATTAACTTGAATAACTAATGGCAAGAGCTTGAATAACCCATAATCTTTTATCATTTTTTTCTATCACATCATGCAGGAAGCCTATCTTGGAAAAATTCATGGCAATTAATAGTAAAAGCTGACCACAGTATTTCTTACTTTTGACTTCAATCTGTGCTTAAAACTTACATTTTTATAAAAACTTGTATATTTGCCTCACAGTGTTAGTGCTTCATGTGTGAAAAGTGATGTCATATTTTTCATGTTTAGATTAAACTTCTCAATTCCTTATTCGTTCATGGTTAGGCTCTACTAATTCTGACAACTTAGAGTTCCCCAGATATCTAATGGGACATCCTCAATTTGTTGTATTGGGTCCACTAGTTCTATTTTATATGTCCTCCTTTCATCAAAGAGTAAGGTGTAAGGAAAGAATTTAAAAAAGGTCAAAGACCATAAAATGATACCAGAAGAAACCTAGAAAGTTATACATTGGTCTTTAGAACATAACAGAGAAATAGAGGGAAAAAAGGTAAAAGATATTGAGTCTGTAGAGTGTTTCTTAAATCAGGAAGCAAGCACTGCACTCTTGGAAAGACAGGGCATTAACAAAATAAGAGTGCTCTTCCTTCAGATTTTCCCACTTCAGTGTAGCATTGAGAATTATTATAAACGTCATAGTCTCTTTTAGGTCTTTATGATTCGTAAGTTTTCTTTGAAGGTTACCTACTCATGGATATCTCTATATCTCAGTTTTCTGTAAGAAATCTTTAAAATGAGGTTCTTTGAATTGAAGTAATAAAGATGTTTTTTCTTAAAGTTAGGGAACAATGTCAAATAAAGAGGTATCTGGGACTTAAAAATTTGCTGACAGATATTTTATTTGATAAAATAAGGTTATTTATAATTAGATTAGCATTAACAATACGATGCTTATGAATAGCTTGCTGCTTGTAATTGTTAAATGCTTGTTTTGGTGTTATTCCAAATAGTTGTTCTTTTGACTTGAAGATAAAACAATTCTGGCATTGAACTAAAGGATTTCTGTGCTTTTCCTCATTAAGAATAGTGCTAATGGCACGCAGAGCATTTCCCTAAGGGATACTTGTGTGAGCTCAAACATTGAGTATCCTAATGATTGAACAACAACAAAACGTTAGGTCTGTTTTCTACACATTTCTTATCAGAGTATATTACAGATTATCCCAAGGGATGGTTAAAGAAATGAATGAATAATTAGTTACTTGAAATAAGTCACTTGAAAAAAATATTGTGTCTTATCATTTTTTTTCTCTTGTTGAAAATTAACAGTTGGGGAGGAATGCCCTCTTATCTCAAAAATATTACTTTTTTTTAAGTTTATATCACTGATAATGATAAAAATTGTCCCGTTTTTGAGCCTTTTTGGTGCACAAAACTAAGTTCAGACCCTAAATACTGTTATAATTCTTTTATCCAAGGATGTGAATGGCGAGTTAAGTGGGTGTTTTGGGCCAGTTAGAGATATTTCTTAAGCCCCTGTTCTTTATATTCATGACCTCATAGGTTTCTGCAGTACCCCTAAATCATAGATGATGTTTTTACCACTTCACAAGTGGGGAAATTGAGGCTCACAGAAGTTATACCCAAGGTCATAAGTTAGTAAGTGGTACCATTGGTTTCTTCCCATATAGATTTAATTTGCCTGTTGACTTTAGAACCTAACCTCGTAAAGGCTTTATCTTCCTTACTGCAAATATTAAGATTTTCCTCATAAACCTAGTATACGTTGTTGCTCTTTTTTTTCATAGCACTTATTCTAACATACTATGTAGTCCCCTTATCTATTATATTTCTTTATTGTCTCTCCACCTTACTAGAATGTAGATTCTGCAAGTTTCTACAAAGGTTTTGTTTTTGTTGTTCACTTTATGTATCCCAGACACTTAATAGATGCTTCATAAATATTGAAAGAATGAAGAATAAAACTATTTTTAAAAGGATTTTCTTTTTTGTTCAGCCATATCCTTTATCTGATGATTTGCTTTCACAAGTTTTTATTTTACTGTTTTCTGTTCCTTCCAAAAGAAAACGTGTGTCCAAGGACTATTTCTTAGATATACTAGCAGAAATAGGATCAATATTAATATTTAGGGGCATTCTAGAGCTCATTATTTCAGTACAGAGACATCTGATAGAGTTCAGCCGTATTAGCAAAATTGAGAAGGCTCACCGGAAAAATGAACTAAGATGGGAATCTCTGTAAGCCTTTGGATTAATAGTGGGAATAATTTAGTGAATGGAAAGATATAGTTAAAAATTGAGTTTGTCTGTTTATAAGTGAAATTAAGAGAGAAGTGCCAGAGATGTTGGTTAGTGAAGATGAAGCTAAGTTCGGAAACAAATGAGTAAACTGTGACATTGCAGTGGCTTCGCAAAATAGATAATCACATTTTTCTCACTTAAAGTCCGGGCTTCGGGTAGTGGTTTGAGTGGGCTCTGCCCGCTTAGTTATTCAGGAACCCATGCTCACTGGGACTCTGCTCTCTCTTTTCAGTTCATGATTCCCAAGATCAGCCAGGGCATGAACGTGTAACTGACACATTGTGGAAGAGGCAAGAGTGGAGGATGGTGCCTGAGGATTTTATGGGCCAGCCCTGGAAGTGGCATAGATCACTTCTGCCCACATTTTATTTGCCAGTCACGTGTGGTCATACCTGACTTCATGAGAGAATGGGAAATATGGTCTTTTGTGTGTGCCAAGGAAAAGAAAATATGTTTGATGAATAGTTAATTTTTCTCTGCCCAATAGGGCAATTTGATGTCCTTTTGGTTTGGTGGAAAATTCAGATATGCCTATTGATAAATTAAAAATTTTTTCTGAATAGATTTTTCTTTTGTTTGAAAGCATTTAGTTGTCTAATTTGAAAGTAATTTTATAACTGAAAGGGTGGTTAGAGGACTTCTAGCCCCACTACCTCATTTTGTAAATGAGATTAGTGATGGTATTGGAATTGGAATCTGACTTGTTTTATCTACTCTGATACACCTGCAGCTAGACCAACAGTTCCCAACATTTTTGGCACCAGGGACTGGTTTTATGGAAGACAATTTTTCTATGGAGAGAGGTGAGGGATGGGGAGCTCAGGTGGTGATGTGAGCAATGGGGATCGGCTGTAAATACAGGTGAAGTTTTGCTCACCCACCACTGACTTCCTGCTGTGTGGCCCCCCAGTTCCTGAGTTTCACGGAAGGTAGTTTTTCCATAGACGGTGGTGCAGGGGGCGGCAGAGCTCTGTGGCCCGGTCCCTAGTGGTCCATGGCCCAGGGGTTGGGCACCACAGAGCTAGACCATTATTCCTCGCTCTAATAGCTAGTATCTAGTGTTTTATACTATAACTGTTTTCTCCAAAGCCAAAGGCTTTCTCTTAATTTCAGATTCTATATCTGGTTAAAGACTGTCATACTTCTTTGATTTTATGTGTGTGTACATGTAAGTGAAATAGATACCATCTAAGGTTGCATTTAAATGTAAGATGATTCAATAAACATTTTTTGTGACTCTTTTAATTACAATTTAATAAGTATATATTTCATATTGTAAACTTTTGTGGTAACTACTATGAACATGAGAAAATCTCTTTATAGGCATTTTCTGGCTTAAAGAAACTCAGTTTGTGAACATTCTTTCTGGAGGAATGTCTGGTACACACCACTTAGACTGTCCAAGTATATGAAGATCTTTTAGTTCAGTTTCTCTTTTCATCTCTGAACATTCCTATATTTTTCTGAAATCCTGTTTGAGAAAGTTACTCTTTCGAGCTGAGGTCTATCAGTTGATAAGGATAGGGCTAAATAGGGACCATGGAAAAGAAGAAATGGCATCTTACTCAGTTTTGGACATACTATACCAAGTCAGAGAGGTCCTTATTCCTTGACAGACTGTCTTAATGTATCATGCCTTAATGGAATAAAAAATAGTGTTCTATTAACATAGTTTGCTATTACCTCCTAGCAAACCAAAAAGTATCCTAGAATTACAGTACATGTTGAGCTAGGGTAATGTTTTGGAAGAATAATAGCCTCTTTTATTTGTGAGCTGATACATTGAAAAGGAAAAAAAACCCAAAGAGCAAAAAATAGTTACTTTCTTTAAAGACACAAAATACTGTCTAGCAAAAATTAATGCCATTCTTATTTTAATTATTCTCTCCCTCAGTTTAATTTAACTAACAGTTATTGAGGGCTCTTGTATCAGATCCTAATACATTATTCTATGTAAACGCTACTATGTAGGTAGATGTCTGCACTTTACAAATAAGAAAATTGGAGTACAGTAACATAAATAAACTTACCTTAATTCATACTGCTAGCAAGAGACCGAATTGGCTTTTGAACCTGGGACATCTTCTTTTCAAGTCTCTGCTTTCTGTTATGCCATTATCATATTTTACTTGGAGGGAGGCTAGAGTCAGGAAGGTAAAGAGGTTATAGTGGCCATTCTTGGTGTGAAATGAATAGGGCCTCAAGTTTGGTGTTAGTAGTGGGAATGGAGAGGATATGGCATGTTTTTAGAAGATAGTTTTAATAAAAAGTACAGGGGAAAAGGAATAGTCTAGGAAGGCCTTTAGGTTTTTGGTTTGGCCTGCTGGATGAATGGGAATGTTACTTATTAAGAGAGGAAAACAGGAAGATGGAATGGGTTTTTGGATATGGTTAATTGGAAATTATGGGGCATCCAGGTAGCACCAGTAGGAGGCAATTGGATATGTGGGTCTAGAGAATGCAGGATACAAGTCTAATTTGCATTTACAGTCATGAGTTTATAAACTATAGTTGAATTTATAGACAGCAATAAATTCAGTTGTCCCAGGAGAGTATAGAATGAGAAGAAGGCCAAAGACTGAGAAAAGGAAATAGAATGAAATGTTTAATGGAATGGGATCCCTCAAGACTTGAGGTCGGGATCCAGACCTTAGGTAGATTGACAAACCTTATATGAGAGAACAGTCCCCTCTTCGGAGATGGATTAAGAATGGGTATAGAGGGGCCGGGCGTGGTGGCAAGCGCCTGTAATCCTAGCACTCTGGGAGGCCGAGGCAGGTGGGTTGTTTGAGCTCAGGAGTTTGAGACCAGCCTGAGCAAGAGTGAGACGTCGTCTCTACTAAAAATGGTAAGAAATTAATCGGACAACTAAAAATATATAGAAAAAATTAGCCGGGCATGGTTGGCGCATGCCTGTAGTCCCAGCTGCTCAGGAGGCTGAGGCAGGAGGATCACTTGAGCTCGGGAGTTTGAGGTTGCTGTGAGCTAGGATGACGCCACGGCACTCTAGCCTGGGCAACAGAGTGAGACTCTGTCTCAAAAAAAAAAAAAAAAATGGATATAGAGGTAGGGAATTGAGGAAATTCTTGCTTAGTAACTTCTATTTTCATATCATGTGTTCAGAAAGATTGGTGAAGCAGGGGGCTGGTTTGAAATTGATGGGAGACTGGAGATTTAAGAATGACTCTGAGGGGAATGAGGTTAGGAACTTAACCAGGAACATTTAGTAGTTATTGTAAATCATTTTTGAAAGTTTACCTGATCAATAAATACAATTCTTTCTGTTTAGCAATAGAAATGAACCAGGCAGAAAGTTAGGTTAATTCATGGTTAGGCTTTTGCTCATTAGTTGCAGCAGGATGACAATGGGAAAAAGTAGGACAAGATACTGAGTTTGATATACTGCTATGGCCATTTTGGTTGTTAAAATAAAAATACATACTTCTGTGTCTGTTGATAAATAGTATATTATTAACTGTGATGAGTAATAAAATTAATAATACAAATTTCAGCACCTGTGGTTTATCCTAGACACCAAACATACACTGATCCAGAATAGTATATTAATTTGACAGGCCTGCCATAATAAAATACCACAGACTGGTGGCTTAAAGCCGTGGTCCCCAACCCCCGGCTTCAGACTGAGGCTGCAGACTGATACCGGTCTGCAGCCTGTTAGGGACCAGGCCGCAGAAAAGTGGGGGTGTTGTGCACAGCAGGAGGTGAGCGGTGGGTAAGGAGCAAGGCTGCTCTGCTCCCAGTCGCTAGCGTCACCACCTGAGCTCCTTGCCCCTCCACCGCCGTCCATGGAAGAATTGTCTTCCATGAAACATGTCCCTGATGTCAAAAAGGTTGGGGACCACTGGATCAAACAACACAAATTTGTTTTCTTAAAGTTCTGGAGGCCTAAAGTTAGAGATTAAGATATCGGCAGGTTCGATTTCTCCTGAGGTCTCTTTCCGTGGCATGCAGATGGCTGCCTTTTCCCTCTTGTCTTCACATGGTGTTTCCTCTGTGTGTGTGTGCACATCTCTGGTGTCCCTCTGTGTGTCCTAATCTCTTGTTATGTCACCAGTCATATTGGATTAGGGCACACTTTAATGGCCTCATTTTAACTTAGTCACGTCTTTAAGTACAGTCACATTTTGAGGTGCTAGAGGTTGGGGCCTCAGTGTATGAATTTTTGGGGTGACAGTTCAGTCTGTAACAGATACTTTTTGGTTTGTGCACTCCAGCTAGGGGACAAGCTACAAATGTTATTTTTTGTGTAGAGGGACGGAGCAGTTGCTTTTGAGTTAAGCCCAGGGATGGGGTGAGTGGTTTATGTTATGCAGCTGAGCTGTGGACCTCTTTTGTAACCTCTCCCCCCAAATGCTCTAAGGGGAGAAGCAGATAGGATCTGGGAATTGTACTGGGGACGAGGGATATAAACAGGTGTTTCATATCATGCAGAGCATAGTTCCTTAGGCTGCCGTAATAATCTCTCAGATGGATTCAGGGAGCATTGCTTTATTTGAGGCATACCTCCTGGTGGAGAGGGAGTGGCAGTCTCTGTACACAGGGAAGATGTCTGGGGGAAGGGAATTTTAGTGATAATGACCAAAGGGCAGTACACACACACCCAGTGAATGACAGCACAAACTTCCTTTCTTTTCTTCTACTCTCTTCTTCCCCCAGTGGTTGGGGGAGAGATGAGTAGAGATTTGAGGAATGGTGGGGAGAGCTGAAGGCTGAGATGGGGGCAAGCCTGTGAGTCCTCCACTTTGGCAGGATACCCCAGTCACCTGATCCTTTCAATGGAGGAGGTCATGGGAAGAGTTCGATGATGTTCTCACTGTCAAATCCTGGCTCCAGCAAACGAATCATTTAGCTAGGGGCCACTAAATACAAAAGCTCTCACCAACAGCATCTAAAAATTAAGAAATGATTTGAGAATTATTGGAAGAATTTGGGGGATAATATGTTATTTTCTGTATCATTTGGTAAGCAGTTTTATAATAAATATGGTTTAATGTATTAGGAAAATAAAAGAATATTTTAAAGATTTTAGGGTTTATATTTAGTTATATAATAATTTATATTCCTGTTAAAATATTTTGAGTATCACTCCAAGGGACAAGGGAGCTGAAGCTGACAAGAGTTGTTTAAGGGATTACTATAAGGATTAAGGGAGATAGGAAGAGAATGTGATCCTTTGGTATTAGGAAAGACAATTTTAGAAGATCCCAGATTGGTATTAACTTTTGTAGTTGTTCAGGTCCACTTTTAAGAGATAATATTTACTCAGGGAGGTGAAGTAGAAAGAGATAGACTTTGCCATTAGACAGATCTGGGCTTACATATTTGCGCTGATACTCCTTAGCTCTATAACCTTGGAACAAGGTATACAATCTGTTTGAATTTCAACCTTCTCACCTTTAACATAGAACAGTAATAGCTACCTCCTGAATTGTTTCGAAAATTAAATGAATTGTGTTTATGGAAAGCATTCCTTATTTTGTTTGGTACATAGCCATTAACAAATGTCTGTTTCTATCTGTTCTGGAATTTAGCAGAATTAATCTGTAATGTTGTGCTAAATTCTAAAATTCATTTTCATTTTGGATAAAAACTCAGCGTCACTGATTTACTCAATATATACTCTTCAGTGCTAAAGTAAAAGCCCTACTCAGACAGAAAAAATCCAAATTAGTGAAATTGTATTTAGGTTTTACTGTTGGTAGTATAATGCATATACTTGTCAACCTAAAAGGAAAAATACAGTTTTTATATAATTAGGCACAAAATATAATCTAAAGAATTTACTTGAGCCAAAGTGAGGACAGCTGCCCGGAAGACTCAGACCCAAGTAACCTGGGATATGAGCTCCATTCTTGCAGGTTTTTAAAGGCAAAAAAGGGGGACAGGGAGTAGGCTTGATAAGAAGTTGTTTGTCAGGAGTTCACATTGGTTTACAGAATAAGATTGATTAGTGATTGGCTGTACATTATTAAATTATAGGGTGTGGGTAATAGTGTCTGGTGTGGCATTATTAGGTTAATATATATCCACTTGAAATAATAGATTCAAAAGATGAATACATAGTTCAAAGTGGGGAGTAGGATGTGATTGCTCTCTCATTTTAATGTCTCTCTGGGCCTGATAATTTAAAAGAACTTGCCTTCCTCAGATAAAAATTCTTTTCTTTTCTTGTACATTACAAAGCTAAGGTTTGTAGATATATTTTCAGTGTACAATGAATATATTCAAAAATAGATTTTTAGCAGAGTGGCCTATGAATCAAACGTAGATCTGATTTTATTTTAACATTTTGGTGATTGGGTGAAGCTAACTTGTTTTAAAATTCAGGTGCTACTCCTAGAGACAGTTATATATATGCAGTTTTTAAAAATTGAAATATAGTTTACATACCATAAGATTAAAAACCCTTTTAAATCGAACAATTCAATGGTTTTTAGTGTATTCACAGGGTTTTGCATCTATCGCTATCTGCTTCCAGAACATTTCATCACCCCAAAAAGAAGCCCCCTACCCATTAGCGGTCATTTCCTATTCTCCATACTTCCAAAACCCCCAACCCCTAGCAACTGCTATTTGACTTTTCTGTCTCTGTGGATTTGTCTGTTCTGGACATCACATATAAATGGAATCGTACAATGTGTGGCCTTTTGTGTCTGACTTATTTCACTTAACATTATTTTTAAGGTTCATCTAGGTCATAGCATGTCTTAGTACTTGATTCCTTTTTATGATTGAATCACAGTCTGTTGTATGGATATACCACAGTTTATCTGTTCATCAATTGATGGACATTTGGGTTGTTTCCATTTTTTGGCTGCTGTGGAAAATACTGATATTAACATTTGCCTATAAGTCTCTGTGTGAACATATGCTTTTATTCTCTTGGGTATATACCTAGGAGCAGAATTGCTGAGTTATATGGTAAACAATTTTCTAAAAAAGCATCAAAAGCCCAGAAACAAAGTTGAGACATGTGAGATACGAATTTATAATGAAATCTTTGTCTTAACTGTTTGACTTTATATATGGTTTTTGATGGAGAGGTAGACTGGATGTATATTGCTTAAATATTATAAGAATAAGTAAAACTAGTTAGAAGCCTTAAATTGGGTTTTCCCTGTGTATGTTCTAATAGGAGAACAGGAGGAAAATAACAAATTACATAAAAACCAACCTACAGACTTCTCCCTTACTGGCAGCTGATTGTGTAAATAATTCTAATTGGATTCCATCCAAGGCAAAGGCAAAAGGGGAAGGCATTGTTTGATGGAATATGGCAGTAGGTTGAAAATTTTCACCTTGGGGATTATTCACGGAAAATAGCGGATGTCCTTTTTATCAAGTTGAAACATAACTTGTTTAAACATCCTTTTACCTACATGTGACCAAAAATGCTTTTCATTGTTTTGGGCCAGGTCCTTGAACTTTCTCTATGTTATAGCATAACATATCTATGTTTAGATATGTTTAGATACGTAAATACTTACCATTATGTTACAGCTACCTACAGAATTCAGTAGAGTAACATGCTATACAAGTTTGTGGCCTAGGAGCAATAGGCTGTATCATATAGCCTAGGTGTGTAGAAGGCTAAACTATCTGGGTTTGGGTCAGCCCATTCTGATGTTCACACAATGAAGTTGCCCAGCGATGCATTTCTCAGAATGTGTCCCCATCATTAAGAGACAGATGCCTATATTGAAGAAGTAGTGACTTACATTAACTGTAGGAAAAATTCATATTATAGGGTACATAGAAGCCTTGTACTTTTGTTGATTTAAAGGATTTTAAGAGCAATTCTTACATTGTACACATATGGGTTTATGTACCCATCTTGGAAATGTAACTCTTTGTGAGTTATGACTTGACTGTAGTATAAATTGAGGCTGATATTGTAGCTGGGGGTATAATTAAGCAGGGTCTTAAAAATAATGTTAATGATTTTGTCCTGTATTGTAAGAGCCATAGGAAGCTGTTTGGGCTTTAAACAGGGGAATGATGTGGTCATAGTTATGTATTAAAAAGGCAAAGTCTATAGTGTGAGGATGAATGAAAAGAAGTGTAAAGAATGGATGGGGAGGTGGACGTGGTGGCTCACGCCTGTAATCCTAGCACTCTGGGAGGCCAAGGCGGGCTGATTGTTTGAGCTCAGGAGTTCGAGACCAGCCTGAGCAAGTGCGAGACCCCGTCTCTACTAAAAAAATAGAAAGAAATTATCTGGACAACTAAAAATATAGAGAAAAACTTAGCTGGGCATGGTGGCGCATGCCTGTAGTCCCAGCTACTCGGGAGGCTGAGGCAGTAGGATCGCTTAAGCCCAGGAGTTTGAGGTTGCTGTGAGCTAGGCTGACGCCACGGCACTCACTCTAGCCAGGGCAACAGAGTGAGACTCTGTCTCAAAAAAAAAAAAAAAAAAGAATGGATGGGGAGAAGAACAGGAGGCACTTAGAATGGGCAGAACTAAGAGGACCAGGTTTAGAAGGAAGATTGTGAGTTCATTGTTGGACATGTTGACGGTGAGGTATCTCTGATGGGATATCCAGCGTACATTTGAATATATGTGACTCTAAGCCAGAGACGTGAAGTTTGGGGACAGCGGGGTTAATTGAAACCAAGTGTAGATGAATTTGAGAAAACCTAGGACTAATAGAGATGGAGACTAAGAAGACATGGCCAGAGAAGTAGAAAAATGAGAAACCAGGAGATAATGCTGTCAAAGGAATCAAAGGAAAACTCGTTTAAAGAGGGAGAAAGTGGTCAAAAATGCTGAATGCTGCTAAAATTAAGACTGAAAAAATGTCCACTAGACTTACTTAGTTTGGTAATCTTAATGAGAGCAGTTTTGGTGTAGAAATGGGCGCAAGCTAGAATAAATGAAGTAGGCTAAGAAGTGTGAGATGAAGGTGTTGAGGAAATGTTGTAGCTAGCTACTTCAAGAAATTGAGCTCTGAAAGGGAGCAGAGAGATGGGGCAGTAGAAAGACAGGGTCAGTGTATGGGAGAGAGTATGTTTCAGTATTGACAGTGAGCATCAGTAGAGAACATAGGGTGGAACACCCCATACATTGAAGGGAAAATCCATGTTAAGCTTCCTGCTGAGATTGGGTCTTGATCCTGAGGCTAGTACAGTGACTAGTCTCAGAAGATGGAGCGCCTTCTTTAGGTGATAGGGCTGAAGGAGAAATACCATTATTTATTTTCTTAATTTCCTATTGTATTCATCAGGGTCCAAACAGGAAACAGAACTACATAGAAATTTGGACAGGGAAAATTTAATGTAAAGAATTATTAACCATGTAGGGGATTATCTAATAAGAGGAAAAGAGAACTTTAAAGAGTACAGAAATATCAGCTAGAATGAACAGCCATTACCCCCCACAAGGTGAGATCCAGACCTTCCTGGAGAGGTATGGGCATGGTCCGTTGGGTGGCAGAGGTGTTCACTGAGGGGTTGCACTGATGGAACTATCTAGGAAGCTGTCCATGGGGAGGGGACATGCTATGGAAATTTCCGCCCAAGGAGATGGCTCACTGGGAAGCCACTTTCTGAAGTATAAAGGAAGCTGCCTCAAGGGAGAAGCCACATGCTGCTGGACACCCTGAGGTGCTAGCTACCCCGCACTTAGAAGGCTGCTAAGAGTGGCACACCAGAACCAAGAAGAGAGCTCTTTCCTCCCTTACTGTTGCTTGACCATCTAGCACCCTGTACCAACAAAGCTTAACGTGTTGCCAGCTGTCATAGGAGAAATGTTTCCACTTTCAATATATCTGAGATAATGGAGCTAAGAGAGATAAGTTGACAAGTGGTGTGCTTATTATTGGTCTTTTAAGTTTTTTCCATTTTTTGCTATAGTGATGAGCATCCTTGTACATAAATCTCTGTGCGTATCTTGTTTGACTCATTCATAAGAGGCTAAAACCACATTAGAGCATATATAGAGATGTCATTATATGATTATTGATCCTTAAGTTTTGCTATTTGCATTTTTATGTGTGAAGTATCTCTGGAAGGAAATGAGAAATACAGATTTTCTTTAGGGAAGGGAACTGGGTAGTATCACCTATTCATCAAACTGAAAATTTACAAAAATATTTTTGATTGTAAATGTAAACAATGTGTTGTGTTTTGTTAAACTCAACCTTGTTAATATTTAATTTCTCAGTGTGTCGTGGTTAATTAAGCAAATTATCCTTTTGTGTCAGTTATCTTCTTCTGTTAGCTGAAGGCACCTATTTTCTGACCTATACTTGGACATCATTTGCAGCTCAAATGTGTCAGGGTATTTTCATTTAGGTAACTTCCCTCTTATCACTGTCAAAACTGGGTCACCCATTTCCCTTTATATCCTTGATGCTTGCATGGCATTTGATGTGATGATGCTATAGCTCTCAGCCTCTGCAACACTGTTCGGCCAAACCTCATTTGTAGTGTCAGATAGTGGGACATCTGTAAGTAGCAGAGAGACAATTTAAATACTACGACTTACATAGTGATGATCCTGTTAAGTTCTGAGTTTTCTTTCCATATCAGAAATTTATTCTCCACTTGTTATTTTTACAACAAAGCCTGCAAAAAAACTAAGTTCCTTAACCCGACAATAATGATAATTATTTTAAGAAATACTTTTTCCCTGTGAGTATCACTCTTGTAGATTAAGGCATAATAAAACAATATTGAACATTGTGGCCATAGAATTTAGTTGTTTTAAAACACTTGAAAAATATTTATAGTACTATTTTCATCTTCACCAAAATTTACTTTTGATTCAAGTGTGATTTGTTTTTTTTGTTTTTTTTTTAAGAATTTATACCTGGCACAGAATTGTATTGCTTAGCTTTTTTTTTTTATGTGAAATACTAAAGCAGAAATAAGTTATCTATTCTTCTTAGATCCATTTTGAAGTATGAAGAGACAAACAGTATTTTATATTTTGACATTTTAATCTACATTATTTAAAATGATTTTGCCTGTTAACATTTTAAGAAAGATCCATGTTTGAGCCCAGGAGTTCAAGGTTATGGTGAAGTATAATCGCACCACTGCACTCCAGCCTGGCCAACAGAGTGAGACCCTGTCTCTAAAATAAAATAAAATAAAATAAATCCAAATAATCCTCAATTTTATGTCTTAATTTGATTGAATCATTATTTTGCTGCTTAAGGAAACAAAAAATAATCTATATAATTTCTGTTAAAGCCTATGAAATAGGCTTTTCTTAAATTCTTAAAAAATTTTTTTAAAAAATCTTTGATATTTCTCTAGGAAAAAGTAGATTTTTAAGACTAATGACACATGAAGTAGAAAGAAGAAACAATATATTTGAGCTGTCACAGGTATGTTTGCCATGTCCAGTGCTAGTCCCCACTGTCTATCCCCAGGTTATTCTAAGTGTCTAATCTAGTGCTAGCATCACAGTAGGCTCCATTAAACTTTTGTTGAGCTTAGGTGATGATCAATTTGAAGTTTTTTATTATGCTATTCTTACTACTAAATAGTGCTTAGTAATTTTCTTGGTTGGTTTTTCAGGACTGCAGGAATATGTGGAAGCTGTCTCTTTTCAACACTTTATCAAAACACGATCATTAATCAGTATGGATGAAATTAATAAACAATTGATATTTACAACTGAAGACAATGGAAAAGAAAATAAGACGGTGAGAATTTAAAATCGTATTTCACATTTATTATATAATTTATAAAATAGCGTCATGATTGTAGGAGATTTACTGATTTGTGATGCTAAGAAGATTGAGATGGGAATTGTTTTTCTAAAGTGTGGTTTCATAGACTCTAGGGAAATAGTCTTTTTAAATATTTCAGTTAGTGGATAGAGCAAGAATAACTATGGGTGTATTAGGGAAAGTAATGCTCTGTACTTTAAGCACTGTTGAGTGATTAAGTCCTTGTTTGGTTTTACTATGTATTTTTTATGTGCCCTTTATAAGCACTATTGTGTTTAATCATTTAATCCTTTTATAAACCTCACAAGGTAAGAATTACTACCCCGGTTTTACAGAGAAAGAAACAGGCTTTTAGAGAGTTTAAGTAACTTACTAGAAGCCACACAACTAAAAAGTTGGCAGAGGTAAGATTTGAAACCAGGTATTTTGAATCCAGGTCTGTGCCCTTTCCCACTCTGCCAGTGCTTCTCAAAGTGTGCCCCAGGAAGCCCTCGCATCAGGTACCTACCTCAAAGGGTTGTTTCAGAGGATTTGAATGACAGATTTTTAATTAGGCAACGTGTAGTGCTTGACACACAAGTGCTCAGTAGTTCGTTGTTACAAAGTAGTTATTATATAGTGAGAACTGTTCTGTTAATCACTTACTCAAATTATAATGCTTGTGTGTGAAATTTATGTAGCTTTTTTGAATTAAGAAAAAGAGGGAAATGCAAATCAAAACCACAATGAGATACCACTTATCCCCAGTGAGAATGGCCTTTATCAAAAAGTACCAAAACAATAAATGTTGACGTGGATGTGGAGAGATAGGAACACTCATACACTGCTCGTGGGACTGCAAACTAGTACAACCTCTGTGGAAAGCAATATGGAGATACCTCAAAGAGATAGAAGTATATCTACTATTTGATCCAGCAGTCCCATTACTGGGCATCTGTCTACCCAAAAGAACAAAAGACATTCTGTGAAAAAGACATCTGTATTTGAATGTTTATAGCAGCACAATTCACAATTGCAAAGATGTGGAAACAACCCAAGTGTCCATCAATACATGAGTGGATTAATAAAATGT
>NW_012152618.1:7155095-7163182 GCF_000956105.1 Propithecus coquereli | reverse complement strand
AACTTACTTTAAGGAAGCCATGTATTTTCTCAACTTTTTAAATTATATGAAGTTTATTAAGCACTCATTTTGAGAAGTAAAATTTCATCATATTTTTGATTCATCTAGTGTAGATTGAATTATAGAAATAAGTAAAGTTAAGCCTATTTGACCCTGCAATAACATTAGGTAGGGAGGTTACCACATCTTCCTTTCAAGTTTCCTCTAAATGAAAACGAAAATACTGGGAAAGAGGCTAGAAAGCCGAGAGTAAATGTACTGTTTTTAGGACTTAGGTACTAAATTATTCTAAGATTACAGTCCTGTGATACCTATATACACTTCTCAGATTAAGACCACATTCATAAGTAATTTTTCCTTTTAGCGCTAAAGATTCTTGATGCTTGGTGCTAAAAATTGTGGGTAGTTGGTAAGGAAAGGCATTTTGTTCTGACTTGCCTGTTGAGAATATTGTCAAAACCATTAAATTTAATTTAAAAAAAACACCTTTTTATTATGGAAAATTTCAAACATACAGAAAAATAGAATAGAAACATAGTGCCAGTAACTAGCTATATTACCTATGATGATTCTTGAACCTCAGTTCGTATGCTGTATGATGAGGGCATTGGACCAGATGGTCTTTGAAGAGTTCAAACAGTATTAGGATTCATATATATTGGATACACAGCAACCAGAGTGATCCTAATAAAACTATCTCCCTAGTCTCATCTTGTAATACTCCTTACTTTACTCCAAAGGAATACCTCATTAGTTCCTCAAAAACAGAACACAGTTCTTACTGCACACCTTTGCATTTCCCCTTGCTGAAAATGTCCTGTGATGTAATTGCAGCTTCACCTAGTGTGTTAAACATACAATCTGTTAATAACAATTTAGACATTGTCTCTACCAGAAAGAATCCAATAGAGAGAAATTGATGTGGAGAGAGATTTACGTGATGGTGATGATGATAGCAGCTAACATTTATTGAGTATTTACTTTGTGTTGGACATTGTGCCAAGAACTTGGTAAATGTTATCTCATTTAATCCTTAAAATAAACCTCTGAGGTAGGTACTGTTATCCGATTTTACAGATGAGGAAACTGAGGTTTAGAGAGATGAAATAACTTGCCCAAGGGCATACACCTTATGAAGCAAGGTCCTGGAAGAGGTGGGAGGAGATGGGTCAAGGTCATTTGGAAGAGTTAACCTCAAACAAGAGGAGGGACAACTCATCATCTGAGACTGGAGGATAGAAGGTAAAGATGGACATGGATATAAAAAAGTTTTTGTTTTTTTTTTTTTGGTAGGGATGAAGGTAATCGAGAGATTGTGCTAGGTGATCTGGCAAAAGAGCAGGCCAGCAAAATTAGGCAAGGTTGTCTACGGAAAGTGAAGGGGTTTGGGATTGAGTAGGGGACTGAGGAGAGTGGTGAAGGTTTGGAATAGTGTGTGAAGAGACTGGAGAGAGAACCATCTGAGAATAAGTAAAAGGATTGGTGAGTAATTTGTAGCATCCAAACTCTATGTAATTGTGATTACTATTTTTTAACTCAGTGGTTCTTAGCCATCTGAATAAAGGACTAACGAGTAGATTTTAGTATTGATTCAGGATTCTGTTTCTGTTGGGCAGGTGTAGTAGGAAATACAGGAGTCTAAGGGAATCGAGGATGCTGGGAGAGAGTAATAAATTGTGATGGTCCGTCCTGACTAGGGAAAGGTAAGAGGTCAGAAAGGGACTAAGTAACTTAGGCTCACAAATCTTAAGGGCCTTGTGATTTGTCATTTAAATAAGTCATTGTCATGCAATAAAGTCATTAAACCTTGTTTAAGAATGTTTTCATCTTGTATGTCAAGTGAAGTTGGAAATAGTTGGTTTTAAGATGATACAGTATTAGATTTCAAAAACATCTTGAAGTCATCTCGTTCAGCTCCCTACCGAGGGCATAGGTTTCCTCTTGTAACACTCAAATGATTATTAAGCAAAATAGGTTATTGGAGAAAATTAGTGTGATCTGCTATTGATTTTGTAGTTTACAATGTGATACATGCTATATTCACTCTTTTTCACAGTGTATTTTCTTTGTGTGTGTGTGTTTTTTGTTTTGTTTTACCAGCCCTCTGATCCACAAGATAAGCAGTTTGGCACTTGGAGGCTGAAAGTCACACCTGTCGATTACCTTCTGGGAGTGGCCGATTTAACTGGAGAATTGATGCGGATGTGTATTAACAGTGTGGGGAATGGGGACATTGACACCCCCTTTGAAGTGAGCCAGTTTTTACGTCAGGTTTATGATGGATTTTCATTCATTGGCAACACTGGACCATATGAGGTTTCTAAGAAGCTGTATACCTTAAAACAAAGTCTGGCCAAAGTGGAGAATGCTTGTTATGCTTTGAAAGTCAGAGGCTCAGAAATTCCAAAACATATGCTGGCAGATGTGTTTTCAGTTAAAACAGAAATGATTGATCAAGAAGAGGGCATTTCTTAGAATAATGTTTCCCAGTTATTATTCTTCTGAGAACTCCTAAGAGAGACCAATTTGTAAGACTGTTATTTCGTATTTCATTTGACTTTATTGTGGCTTTTATATAGAATTGTTCTCAGTTGTACTTGGTTTAAAGTGTATACAAGCTGTACATAAAATTGTCCAGATGAATCGTTTCTTATATCTTATTCATGGAAGTTTGCATACAAATGTTTGCCTATATACCTATTTGAATTTTTGCTGGTTAACCCTCATCATTTATCTTTGTAATGTGAACATAGTACATACTTCAGAGTGCACTTTCTGCCATATCTATTTTAATTTACTTTTTGTGAATTTTTGAGTGGTAATTTTGAGTGGAAGCCATTTATAATTTAAGTCGATGATTTTATTATGTATAGAAAAGATTTTTTAGTTAAATTTCTGGACTCAAGCTTCCAGTTTAAATTTCTTGTTACTATTGTGCCAAGCCTCCAAAATAGGTTTATTCCATGGAACAAGAATTAAAAATTAATAAGCTGTCAATATGCTTTAATTTAAGTACAAGTTTATGAGGTATTATAGTGAAAATAAGTATTATATTCTGGCCAATTTTAGGCCATTTTAAATTTATATGAAACAACCTTCCAGAAAAATTGACAGATACCCAGATGTTACTTTCTCCATTTATTTTTTTGTCCTTTACCACAGGAGATCTTATAGAGAATGGGAGGGAACACTGTATAATATTTTCACTGGTAAAGTTGAGTTGAATTATATACTTGTACATAAAACTGAAAAGCTTTTAGTAGTGATTATTTAGTGATTTTTTGTTGTTGTTATTAGGCATGTTCAGAGGCTTTACTATTCTAGCATCTATTACAAAGTACATTTAAATAATGATGTTTTGAAATACTAAGTTAATACAAATCTTTATAGGTGTCCCGTGGTGGTAATTGATAAATAAAAGTTGCCAAAGACAATTTATAATGTACAATTCAGCAATAAGACAATTGTCAGTACAGTTGAGAATAACAGTGGTAGTCTCTAGTAATATTTAGAATTGGAATTTGACTATTCAAATTAGTTATAGATTGTTACTTTGATGTGAAACTGACTTGAGCATGACACTATTGGTTGACAACCAGACATTTCCAGTTGGTTTTGTGAGTTTTGAGAATCTAGATACTGTATTTTATTTTCAGAAAGGTTAGCTCTGTTTGTAAGGACTGATTGCTTGAAAATGTAACTTTCCAAAAAATATCACCTAAAGGAAAATAAAACATAGACATGCCTAATAAAGTATGTTTGTTTATTTGTTTTGATGATGGTGGGTTTTTTGGTTTCCCTCTTCTAAGATACACTGCTGAAATATAATCAGTCTCATTACATATTTTTTTTCCTTCTACCACTTAAATTTATAATGTCAAAAATAAATAATGGATTGCTGAATGTTTTATAGATGTTTAAAACTGAAGTCTTTTGAATAAATTATTACAATACAGTAGTTAAGCTTATTGTTTGATCACATTGAGACATAATAAAACTATTGCAGAGTTTTTGGTTGAAACAGGAAACCTTAATATAGACTAGCTTAATATGGAGATTTATTATTTCTTAAAGTCAGTCCAGAGAGTGAGGGTTTCCAGGTTGGTTAACTCAGGAGCTCAGTGATGTCATCAAGGACCCACAGTCCTTTGTTTCCACCTCCTGTCAGATCAGCAGTGGCATTAGTTGCAGGAAAACAAGCTCAGGGCTCCCACTGATTCTGCATTATGGTGAGTTGTCTAATTATTTCATTATATATTACAATGTAATAATAATAGAAACGAAGTGCACAATAAATGTAACATGCTTGAATCATCCTGAAACCATCCCCTCCCCCCCACCCCCCTTCCCCAGTCTGTGGAAAAATTGTCTTCCATGAAAATAGCCTCTGGTGCTAAAAAGGTTGGGGACCACTGCCCCAAACCACTGAGGAAATCACAGATACCACTGATCCTGTGTACTGCTGAAGAAATCACGTAAAGATAACACTGGCACAAGCACCCAAAATCAAAGCCAAAGTGTCGTACTCAAACAACAGCATATATACATCTTCAGGAAAAAATTCTCCCCTATGAAAGCAATTTCAAGAAATTGGAAGAAATGACTGCTATGGTAGATGTACAAATATCTACAGAAGGACACAGGAAAAATGGAAAAGCAAGGAAATATGACACGACCAAAGGACTACAACAATTGTCCAGCAATAGATCCCAAACAAAAGGAACTTCTCAAAACACCAAAGAATTCAAAATACTGATTTTAGAGAAGCTCACTGAGATGCAAGAGAAATGTGAAAATCAATACAAAGAAATCAGAAAATTCAGGATATGAATGAAAAATTTACCAAGGAGATAGATACCTTAAAAAAACAAAACAAAAACAAATTCTAAAACTAAAAAACTAATTTAATGGAATATAAAATATATTTTAAAACCTTCGATAATAGACTAGACTAAGCAGAAGAATGAATCTCAGAACTTGAAGACAGGTCTTTTGAATAATTTAGTCAGACAAAAATAAGGAAAAAGGAATAAAAAAGAATGAACAAAGCATTTGAGACATCTGAGACTACATAAAATGACTGAACTTACGAGTTATTGGTGTTCTTGAGGGGGAAGAGAGATCAATAAGTTTAGAAAACCTATTTGAGGAAATAATTGAGGAGAAATTCCCATGTAATAACAAGAGAGACGTAGATAAAGGAGGCCCAGCAATCCCCAAATATATTGCAAAAAGGACTTCACCACAGCATATTGTATTAAGAATGTCTGAAGTGAAAATGAAAGGAAGAATTTTAAAATTAGCAAGAGAAAAGCATCTGGTCACCTATTACCGAAACCCCATAAGACTAACAGCAGACTTTTCTCGTCATAAACCTTACAGGCCAGAAGAGAATTGGATATCATTTTCAAAGTGCTAAAAGAAAAAACTGTTAGCCAAGAATTTTATATCCTACCAGAATAACCTTCATAAATGAAGGAGAAACAAAGTCTTTCCCAGACAAGCAAATGCTTATGGAAATTCCTCATTACTAGATCGGCACTACAGGAAATGCTCAATCAGGTCTTAAACATGAAAACCAAAGGTTGATATTCACTATCATAAAAACACCAAAAATATAAAACTCACAGGTGTTATATAACAACTGCACAAAGGAGGAAGAGAAAAGAATCAAATGGCAACATGACTGAATTTCATCAAACCACAAAGGCAAAAAAGACAGAAAAAAGGGAAAGAAAAAATTTATAAAACAACTAGAAAACAATATGATAGGAATAAAGCCTTATATATCAATATGAACTCTGAGTGTAAATGAGTTATATGCTCCACTTAAAAGATATAGATTGGGGACGGGTGCAGTGGCTCACGCCTGTAATCCTAACACTCTGGGAGACTGAGGCAGGCAGATCGTTTGAGCTCAGGAGTTTGAAACCAGCCTGAGCAAGAGTGAGACCCCGTCTCTACTAAAAATAGAAAGAAATTAATCAGACAACTAAAAATATATAGAAAAAATTAGCCGGGCCTGGTGGCACATGCCTGTAGTACCAGGTACTCGGGAGGCTGAGGCAGAAGGATTGCTTGAGCCCAGGAGTTTGAGGTTGCTGTGAGCTAGGATGACGCCACGGCACTCTAGCCCGGGCAACACAGTGAGACTCTGTCTCAAAAAAAAAAAAAAAAAAAAAAGATTGGCAGAATGGATTAAAAAAAAACAAATGCTCTGGCTATATCCTGCTTTCAAGAAACTCAACCATAAATACACACAGACTAAAAATAAAGAGATGGAAAAATATTCCATGCAGATGGAAACCAAAAATGAGCAGGAATGGCTGCATTTATATTAGATAAAACAGAGTTTAAACCAGAAACAGTAAAAAAAGACAAAGTCATTATATAATGATAAAGTGATTAATTCAGCAACAGGATATAAGGATATAACAGTATTATATATGCACCCAATATCAGAGCTCCCAGATTCACGAAACAAATATTACTAGAACTAAAGAAACAGACAGCAATACAGTAATAGTAGGGGACCTCAACACCCCACTCACAGCACTAGACAGATCATTGAGATAGAAAAGCATCAAGAAACATTGGATTTAAATTGGACTTTAGACTAAATTGACTCAACAGACATTTACAGGACATTCTATCCAACAACAACAGAATATATATTCTTTTCACCAGCACATGAAACATTCTCAAAGATAGACCACATGTTAGGCCTCAAATTAAGTCCTAACAAATTTTAAAAAATCAAAATCATGTCAAGTATCTTCTCAGACCACAATGGAATAATGCTTGAAATCAATACAAAGAGGAACTTCAGAGGCCAGGCATGGTGGTGCACACCTGTAGTCCCAGCTACTCAGGGGGCTGAGGCAGGAGGATTGCTTGAGCCCAGGAATTTGAGGCTGCAGAGAGGTATGATCACCAATTATGCCACTGCACTGAAGTGCAGCTTGGGTGACAGAGTGAGACCCTGTCTCTAGGGAAAAAAAAAGGCAGGGGAACTATGTAAATACATAGAAATTAAACAACGTTCTCCTGAACGATCACTGCGTCAACGGAAAAAGATATTAGCAATGCTAAGAGGAAAGTTTATAGCATTAAATATCTACATCAACAAAGTAGAAAGATCACAAATTAACAACCTAACATTGCACCTAAAGGTACTAGAAAAACAAGAACAAACCAAACCCAAAGTTAGCAGAAGAAAAAAATAACAAAGATCAGCAAAACTAAATGAAATAGAGACCAAAAAAACAATATAAAGGAACAATGATACAAAAAGTTGATTCTTTGAAAAGACAAAATTGACAAAGCACTAGAGAGCCTAACCAAGAAGAGAGAAGATCCAAATAATCAGAAATGAAAAAGGAGACATTACAACTTGTACTACAGAAATACCAAAGATCATCAGAGACTATTATGAACAACTATACACTCATAAACTAGAAAGCCTAGATGAAATTGATAAATTTCTGGAAACATAACAACCTCCCGTGATTGAATCAGGAAGAAAGAGAACTCCTGAACAGACCATTAATAAATAGTAAGATTAAATCAATAATAAAAAATTGTTAAAAAGCCCAGGACCAGATGTATTCACAGCCAAATTCTACTAAAAGAAGAACTAATATGAATCCTCCTGAAACTGTTCCAAAAAATTGAGGAGGAAGGAATCTTCTTCAACTCATTCTACAAGGCCAGTATCACTTTGATACCAAAATCAGACAAGGACACACACACAAAAAGAGAACTGTAGACCAATATCAGTGATGAACATAGATGCAAAAAATCCTCAAGATAATAAGAAAATTGAATCCAACAGCACATCAAAAAGATAATACACCATGATCAAGTGAGTTTTATACCAGGGATTCAAGGATATTTCAACATGCACAAATCACTAAATGTGACACATCACATAAACAGAATTAAAGACAAACAGCATATGATCATCTCAATAGATGCAGAAAAAGTATTTGATAAAATTTAGCCTCACTTCATGATAAAAATCCTCATGAAACTACACACTGAAGGAATCTACCTCAAAATAATAAAGGCCACATTCAACAAACCCA
>NW_012152618.1:7141070-7154773 GCF_000956105.1 Propithecus coquereli | reverse complement strand
TGGAACTAGACAAGGATGCCCACATTCACCACTCTATTCAACACAGTACTGGAAGACCTCACCATAGCAATCAAGCAAGAGAAAAAAGTAAAAGGCATCCAAGAGGAAGTCAAGTTGTCACTGTTTGCTGATGATTTTGTCTTATATGTAGAAAACCCTAAAGATTCCACCAAAAAAACTCTTTAATTTTTTAGATAAACTCATGGATTCTTTGATAAATGAATTCAATAAAGTTTCAGGATACAAAATCAACATACAGAAATCAGTAGCATTTCTAGCCACCAATAATAATGTATCTGAGAACTAAATCAAGAGGGTAATCCCTTTGACAATAGCTACAAAACAAAAACAAAAAAAAACTAGGAATGTATTTAACCAAGGAGTTGAAAGATCGCTATAAGGAAAACTACAAAACACCAATGAAGGAAACTGTAGATGACACAAGTGAATAAAAAAAAATCTTATGCTGATAGATTGAAAGAATTAATATCATTAAAATGACCATACTGCCTAAAGGAATTTATAGGTTCAATGTGATCCTTATCAAAATGCCAATATAATTTTTCACAGAATTAGAAAAAAACAACTCTAAAGTTCATATGGAACCAAAAAAGAGCCCAAATAGCCAAAGCAATCTTTAGCAAAAGGAGCAAAGCTGGAGGCATCACATAGTCTGATTTCAAATTATACTACAAGGCTACAGTAACCAAAACAGCATGGTACTTGTATAAAAATTGACACGTAGATCAGTGGAACAGAATAGAGAACCCAGAAATAAAGGCACATATAGCCAACTGATCTTTCACAAAAGTTAACAGGAATATACACTGGGAAAAGGGCATCCTTTTCAATAAATGATGCTTGCAAAATTGAATTGCCATGTGTAGAAGAATGAAACTGAACCTCAATCTCTCACCATATACAAAAATCAACTCAAGATGGATTAAAGACTTCAATGTGAGACCTGAAACTATAAAAATACTAAAAGAAAACCTAGGAAAAAACTCTTCTGAACATTGGTCTAGGCAAAGAATTCATAACTAAGACCTCAAAAGCACAGACAACAACAACAACAAAAAAGAAATGGGACTTAATTAAGCTACAAAGGTTCCACACAGCAAATGAAACAATCAACAGAGTGAACAAACAGCCTGCAGAACTGGAGAAAATATTTGCAAACTATACATCTGACAGGGGACTACTATCCAGAATTTACAAGAAACTCAAAGCAACAACAAAAAGAAAACCCAAAACACCCCATTAAAAAGTGGCATAAAGACATGAATAGACATTTTTCAAAAGAAGACAAATGGCCAACAGGCATATGAAAAGTGTTGAACATCACTAATCATCTTAGGAATGTAAATAAAAACTACAAGAGATATCATCTTATACCAATCAGAATGGCTATTATTAAAAAGACAAGAAATATCTTGGCTAGGATGCGGAGAAAAAGGAACACTTACACACTTACACACTATGTAAATTAGTATAACCTCTATGGAAAACAGTATGGACATTTCTCAAAGAACTAAAAATAGAACTACCATGTGATTCAGCAATCTCACTTGTGGGTATCTACCCAAAGCAACAGAAATCAGTATATAAAAATGATATCTGCACTTGTATGTTTATATCAGCACTATTCACAATAGCAAAGATATGGAATCAACCTAAGTGTCCATCAGTGGAGTACTGGATAAAGAAAATGTGGTATATACACACAATGGAATATTATTCAGCTGTAAAAAAAAATGAAATCCTGTCTTTTGCAGCAACCCATGGATAGAACTGGGGAGCATTACCTTAAGTGAAACAGCTCAGACACATAAAGGTAAATACCACATGTTCTCACGTCTAAGTGGGAGCTAAATAACATGCATATATTGAAGCAGAGTGTGGAACAATGGCCAACGAGGAGTCAGAGGAGCTGGGGAGGGAACAGTGGATGATGGGAAGTCCTTGGTGGGTACAATGTGTGTTGCTTCAGTGATGTATGCACTGAAGTCCCTGACTTCACCACAGTGCAAAATGTCATTGTAGCAAAATTGCTCTTGTACCCCATGAATACAAATAAAAAATGGGACAAAAAATAAATATTAGCTATCCCCTCAGGAGCAGTTGCAGAAACAAAGACTTTAGCAACAATGCATATCTTCTCCTTGCTTCGTAAAGTACATATTTTATATAGTGACCAGTTACGTCTTTTTTCCTCTCCTTTTACTGTTATTTTGTATAGGGTGTGTCATTGTTAGTTAACCTTTTAATTTAGTCTTCAAGTTGTAGGATGGCAAAGGCAAATTGTTTTGCACTGGAAAGAATGAACATCAGAGATGGAGGTAGTAACTGACAGGACTTTGTCTCTTGCCTTTTAGGAAGAAGGGGATTGTGACTTGATTGCACGAAGGATAATTGCATTAGGTGGAAGCATGGCGTTGTTTGGAAGTTTAAGCCTAGCCAGAAGGGTGTGCATGAATGCTAAATAACCAAAGGAGTGGACTATGCAGGTCATTGTGGTTGTTACTCGGTTCTAGACCTGTCTTCTAAACTCTCCATTGTAGGGGCTGGAAGCCTGGGAACTGCACTTCCTTGATTGTCTTGCTCTGAGGGTTTTATTTGCATTCTACTAATGAGAGGCACGTGCACTATTTGGAAGGCAAAAGGGAAACAAGCTTAGCAATCAGAGGGCAGGCGTGGAGGCTTGTTCAATGGCATACGTGATGTTTTGCAGGAGCTTCTGCGTTCTGTTAATCACCTGCTTCAGGGCTGCAGGCAGCTGAGATCATCAACCGTGGTTTCCTGCAATTCCTGCGCCTTTTTGATTTCCTGTACTCACTGGCAGCTTTCCCTGGCCTTCCTTGCCTCCAGCCCTTCCAGTGTTTTGGAAGCACCTGTGTTAAAACCTTTCCTGAGTGTAATACTAAGAGTGCTTTCTGTTGTCCTGACTGATTGCTGGCTGATAAGAGACAGTTTTCACATATGAAATGCAAATGGTTCTTAAACATAGCAAAAGGTGGCTGACCTCTCTCTTAATAAGAGAAATACAAATGGAACTGTAAGTTACCACTTCTCACTTATTAGATGGCATGAGATTTGAAATTCAAGAACACTATGTTGACGTGGGGGCGATGGGCACTCACTCATCTGCCCTGAAAAGTGGAAATTGATATTGATCTACTCTATGGAAGAATTTTGGCAATATTAAACTTATTAAAACATTTGAAGTACATGTTCAAAAATACTCATTATAGCATTGTTTCAGATATCCAAAAGTTTGAAACATAAGTATTCTTCCATGGAGGACAAGTTAGATAAATTATGGTATAGCCATGCAATTAAATGCTATAAAGCCGTTAAAAAGATGGGATAGCTCTGCATGTACTGTTATGAGAGATACCCAAGCTATTTTAACTGAAAAAGATCAAAATATGCATAGGCACAACTGTGTGAAAAAAATTTTTAAAAAATATCTATGTTTTTGAAAATGCACAGAATGTCTCTTAAAAAGGAACATAAAATGACAGGAGTGTTTGTTGGGTGCCCCTTTTCCAAATGCGAGTCAGTAGGCAAGCCTAAAAACACAGGTGGGACATTGGTAGGCTTTCTATAATGTAAAGAACTCAAAATCAAGGGTAATGTTGGGATTATTATTATTAACCTTGTTTCAGTCTTTTCTAAGGACGGTTTGAGGCGTGGAAAAATGCAGGTTTGTGGAAGGTGGAGCAGAGAAGCTGGAGACTGTTTTCAGTAACAGTGAGGATAGCTGCTAGAACCCCTTCTTGGTGGTGGCTTTGGTAGGAGACACATGAAGCCTTGTTCCCTGAGTGCCCATAGCTAGTTGCTTTAAACTTTTTAAAACCACATTCGTTTCAGGCTATTTTAAAAGAATTAAAATGTTATAGAGTCTCACTGCAACCTCACCATCTCCAGAGGCAACTACCAATCAGAAATTGAAGTATGTATTTTTCTGATACATATTTTTATGTATTTATTGTCTATCTATATTTCTAACTATCTAGATTCTGTCTATCTACATTGTTTGATATACAAATGACAGTGAAGTGAATATCTGTGATGGTTAATTTTATGTGTCAACTTGACTGGGCCATGGGATGCCCAAACATGTGGCCGAACGTTATTCTGGGTGCATCTGCGAGGGTGTTTCTGAATGAGATTAACATTTGGATTAGCAGATTGCATATAACAGATTTCCCTCTCTGATGTGGGTGGGCCTCATCGCGTCAACTGAAGACCTAGATAGAACACAAAGGCTAAGTAAGAGGGAGTTCTTCTTCCCTGACTACTTGAGACATTGGTCTTTTCTGGCCTTCAGACTCAGGCTGAACCATCAGCTCTAGGGTCTTGAGCCTGCTGGCTTTCAGACTGGAACTTATAAGTGACACTGGCTCTCCTGGTTTGCAGGACTTTGGATGTGGACTGGAACTACACGTCAGCGCCCCTGTATCTCCAGCCTGCCACCTGCAGATCTTGGGACTTCTCAGCCTCCATAATCCCGTGAGCCATTTCCTCATCATTAAACACACACACAGGCACACACACCCACACACATGCACACACCCTGTTGGTTTTGTTTCTTTGGAGAATCCTGGCTAAGATAGTATCTTTAGCTTATCTCTTTGTGAGCATGTGTAAGAATTTCTCTAGGAAGATTATAACGGAGTGAAGTTGCTTGGTCTTAGGATGGATGCATGTTCAACTTTATTAGACACTGCCAACATGCTTTTACAATCTAAGCTTCTTTCTGCAGCTGTGTCATAGTTCTTGTTTCCATATAATTTTGCTCATTCTGATGACCAATCTGATGGGTTTTAAATGCTATCTCTTTTAATTTTTATTTCCTTTACTGCTATTAGTTTTGCCTATATAAAATTGCATTTTTGTAAGCTAAAACTATTGAATATAGGCAATTTAACTAGGTTTAGTCTAATAGTAAATATCTTGACAATGAAAACTTTTTGCCATTCAGATTTCTTCTGTAAATTACTTGTGCTCATATTCTTGACATCTTTCTATTAGATTGTCTTTCCCCAAACCCCTCCTGCTCCCACCCCTTTTTGTAGTTCATCCTTAAAGCTACCTTTTCCTTGTCTGTGGTTGGGAGTATCTGTCTTTTCTTACAGAGAAATGTTTTATTTTGATGCCATCAAATTTACTAGCCTTATATGATTTGTGTTTTTATTGTCTTATTTAGGAACTTTATCCATACTCTGAATCATAAATTTTCCTCTTGTGTTTTAGAAATTTTACGGTGTTGCCTTTTCCCATTTAGGTTTGGAATCGATCTGGAATTTATTTTGGAATTCCAGTGTATAGTGCATAATATGGAGAATAGAAGTTATCTTATTTTCTCACTCAAATTGAAAAGTTTATCCTTTTCCCATCAATTTTCAAAGCCACATCTGTTATATTAAGTTCTCAAAAGAAACATGAGTTTCTTGCTAGGTTCCTCTTTTGGTGTATTTGCCTATTCATGCACCAAGATCACCCTTGTGACTTTACTATAAATTCACGATGAGTTTTGATAAATGAGAAGGCAACTAGTCCCACCTTGTTTTGCTTGAAAATTGTCTTGATGTTCTTGGCTCCTTTTCTCTTCCATGTGAATTTTACAATGAACTTGTTAAGTTCCTTAAAACCTTTTGGGAATTTTTATTTTAATTAGACTGAAATTTGCACATTAATGTTTGGAGAAGTGCCATATTTAGGATATTGAGCCTTCCCATCCATGGACATGGTATATTTCTCCATTTATTTAGATTTTATTTTGTGTTCATCAGTGAAGCTTTATAATTTTCTTTTTAGATCTTGCCAATCCTTTGATGAGTTTATTCCTTGGTATCTCATACAGTGTTGTTATTGGGGAGAATGGAATCTTTTTCAAAATTTTACTTTATCATTGACATTTCATATTAGAACAATATTGATTTTTCTATATTGTTCTTGAATCCAACAATCTCTCTGAACTCATTAGTTCTAATAGTTCGTTTAAATATTCCTTGGGATTTTTTTTTAGGTACATAACTGCAACATCTTAAAGTAATGGTAATTGTTTTCTTTTTTCCCAATACTTTTACCCGTCAGAGCAAATTGAGATTCTTTATTGTTTACTTTTAACTTTATTGAAATATAATTTACATACCATTCTATTTATCCACTTAAAGTGTACAACTAAATGGTTTTTAGTATGTTCACAGAGTTGTGCAACCATTACCACAATCACCTTTAGAATATTTTCATCACCTACCCTCAAAACCCATATCTGTTAACTGTCACATCCAATTACCCCAGCTTTCCAAGCTTTGGCAATAACTAATCTACTTTCTGCATCTATTTATTTGTCTATTATGGATATTTCATGTAAATGAATCATACAAAATGTGGTCTTTTGTGACTGGCTTCTTCGCATTAGCATGTTTTCAAGGTTTGTTCATGTTGCAGTTGTGTGAGCACTTCATTTATTTTTATTGCCAAGTAATATTCTATTGCATGGATACACCATGTTTCATTTACCCATTCATCAGTTGATGGACATTTGTGTTGTTTCCACTTTTTTGGCTCTTATGAATAATGCTATGAACATTTATGTATGGTGATCTTGTTTATTAATTCTAATAGTTTTTTAGTGGATTCCTTAAGATTTACTATATACAAAATGATGTCATCTATAAATAGAGATGGTTTTACTTCCTTTCCAATCTTCATGTCTTTTATTTTTGTCTCTTGTCTAATTGCCCTAGCTAGAACCTTCAGTACAAGGTTGAATACAAATGGCAAGAGCAGACTTCTAGCTGGGTGGGGTGGCTCACGCCTGTAATCCCAGATCTGGGAGGCTGAGGTGGGAGAATGCTTGAGTTTAGGAGTTTGAGACTAACCTGAGGAAGAGCAAGATTCCATTTCTACTAAAAATAGAAAAATTAGCCAGGTGTTGTGGCTCGCATCTGTAGTCCCAGCTACTGGGGAGGCTGAGACAAGAGGATCCCTTGAGCCCAGGAGTTTGAGGTTGCTGTGAGCTATGATAACACCACTGCACTCTACCTGGGGCAATAGAGCAACACTCTGTCTCAAACAAACAAACACAAAGAGCAAACATCCTTGTTTGTTCCTGATCTTAGGGTGAAAGCTCTTAGTTTTGTAGCATTAGGTATGAGGTTATCTGTGGGTTTTTCATAGATGCCCTTTATCAGGTTGAGGAAGTTTCCTTCTACTCCTGTTTGTTGAGTATTTTTATCTTGAAAGAGTATTGGATTTTATGTGATTTTCTGTGTCTATTGCAGCAATCATGTAATTTTGTCCTCTCTTCTATCAATATGGTTTGCACATTAACTGATTTTCAGATACTAAACTAACCTCACATGCTTGGGATAAATCCCACTTGGTCATAATGTATAATCCTTTTATGAGCTGAATTTAGTTTGCTGCTATGCTTTTGAGGAATTTTGTGCCTATATTTATAGATATTGGTCTGTACATTTTTTAGTGTGTGCATGACATCTTTCTCTGGTTTGTCATCAGAGAATAGTGGCCTCATCTCTACCATACCCTCAACTATGAGCAACTGCCTTGTTAATTCCCGTGCACTGCAGTTTGTATTTCGCATCCCTCCGTGTTTCTGACTGAGGGATTTGCTTTTCTTTCTATTTTCCTTTTATCTGTTATTTCTTTGTGTTTATAGTATGTAGCATTCTATTTTAGGTCAGTCTTCCATGGTGCCAGATCTGGTAGTCAAATTTCTGAAAAAAAATTTTTTTTTTACTTAAGTTTTATATGTACGTTGTAGAAAAGTCTAGAGGTAAAAGAAACCATAATTCTGCTTGTAGAGATAACTACTGTCAACATTATGTTTACGCTATGTCTTTCTAATCTTGTTTCTTTATATGTATGCGTGTGTGCAGGTATATATGCACATATATAATTGTAGATAAACTAAAGAGGAATTATGGCTTTTGTACTATTTTATAATATGATTTTTTCACTAAAGATAATGTTAAAACATTTATATGTTAGTCCATGTATTTTTAATGGCTACAAAGTATCCCATCATGGTGCTATAATGTAATTTACTCAACCGTATTTGTTTTTAAATATTTAAGAGTTATTTTAAAAATGTGTTTATAAACAACACTGACCCAAATGTCCTTATAACTGCATCTTCACCTGCATCTATTTTTATTTCCTTAGCATAAATTGCTGAAAGTAGAATTGCTGGGGCATACGAATGTTTTTGTTATTTACTGACAATTGAGTTGATTTCTTCTGGAACAATTATCAACCAGACTCCTTTTTCTAAATTCTTGTTCAGTTATGTAAGCTCTAAATGGCACAAACATATATTTATATGCGTCACTCCCCAGAGCTGTAGGCATTGCACTGTAATTTTCTCCCCAGGTTACTAAGAGGTAGTCTCTGGCATGACTTTCCCACCTAACTCCACCCTACCGCAGTTAGTACGTGCTCTGAAGTGTATTTCATTACGTGCACCCAAGGAGAAAGTTCCTCTGTGATGACTTTTCAACGTGAAAAATAAAGTGTATATACCCCACATTTGTCTGCTCCATTAACAGCACCTGGCCCCTTCCTGCCTTGGTGAACTTGATGGGATTAACAGATGTTATTTCTTTAATCTTCATTAGAATACTGTCAGGTAACAGGATTGTTCTGGGGTTATTAGAACTGACGCACGGAACACTGATGAGGTGCACTCATCTCATGGGAAAACATTCCTGAGGCCTTCTGACTTCTAAGGCAGTCTAGCCACACTTCTCAAGCTGTTATATAAAAGCCTCCAAAATGGAATTGATTTATTATTCAAGTATTCCTTTTGTTAAATCGTAAACTATGTAAAATATTGCCATTATTCTTGTTTAAAAATGTTGAAAAGAGACACAATAAGATTCCAAGCAACTGTCATTACTTTCATCAAGTTTCACAATGGCATTATGATTATGTAAGGACAGAGACATATTGTTAGATATGCATGTTGAAGTCTATAGGGTGAAACAATAGGAAGTCTTGGATTTGCTTTAAAATTCAGTGGAGGGGGGAGGGAAGGAGAGAAAGATGGATGGATAGTTGAAACAAGTCTGGCAGAACTCATTAAATTTGTGTGTTGGGTTTATGAGAGGTCACTATATAATACTATTTTCATTTTGTGAGCACTTGACATTTTTCATAATTTAATAAAAGGTGGTTTTTTTTTTTTTAGTTCTGAGACAGAGTCTCACTCTGTTGCCTGGGTTAGAGTGTTGTGTTGTCAGCCTAGCTCACAGCAACCTCAAACTCCTGGGCTCAAGCGATCCTCCTGCCTCAGCCTCCCAGGTAGCTGGGACTACAGGCATGTGCCACCATGCCCGGCTAATTTTTTTCTATTTTTAGTAGAGACGGAGTCTCACTCTTGCTCAGGCTGGTCTTGAACCCCTGAGCTCAAGGGATACACCCGCCTCTGCCTCCCAGAGTGCTAGGATTACAGGCGTGAGCCACTGTGCCCAGTCTGTCTCACACTCTTGGAGGCTGAAAGTCTGAGATCGAGGTGTCAGCAGGGTTGGTTCCTTCTGAGGGCTGTGTGGAAGATTCTATGCCTCTCCTTTAGCTTCTAGTGGTTTGCTGACAATCTGAAATCTTTGTCACCCCTTGACAAGTAGGACCATCATCTTTGATCCCTGCCACCTTCTTCGCATGGTGTTCTCCCTGCATGTGTGTGTCTCCAAATTTCCCCTTTTAATAAGGACACCAGTCATATTGGATTAGGGCCCTTTCTACTTCAGTTAACTTATTACATCTGCAATGACCCTATTTCCAAATAAAGTCCCATTCTGAGGTGCTGGGGATCAGGACTGGGTGTTCCTGCTTCAGTGCATGAATCTTGAGAAGAGGACACGATTCAGCCCATAGCACTCCCTCTTTGAATTTTCTCATTACTTTATTTGCATTTTGTTCATGGACTATATCACATTCTATGTGGTCATCTGTCTTTCCTCTCTTGGATTGTGAAATCTCTGAAGTCTGCTTCATCTTTGTATAACCCATAGTGCCAAGCACAGGGGGTGGGTAGATGTTTACTGGGGGCCTTGCACACTTTCACTGTGGATGCCTCCGGCGCCCCTGTTGGGCTATACCTCCAAATTTCAAGAGGCAGGGTTTTATTAAAATGGAAGTAAATACACACTTTTTATTTGTACCTGCGTGCCTGCGCTGAAGTTGGTGTTCCATTGTTGGAGTCAGGACAAAAGGATTAGAGTTTGAGAGTCAGCCTGAGAACTCAGGGCTAGGTGGTCCACTTCACAGAGTCATGCCAGGAGTGAGGAATGGGTGTGGGTGTGGGGGGTGGGAGGAGGAGAGACAAGTGGGGTCAACACAAAGCCAGGGGGGCCAGGGGAGCATCATGTAAGAAAATCAGAAAAATGCCACAAAAGAAGTACATACAAGGATTGTGAGAGCATTTCAAAGCCTAGTGCTAGTGTTCAAAGGACAGAGATCCTGTGAGAGTTGAAGGGAGGGAGTAAGCGGGAAAATAAGCACCTGTGTCCAGGTTACGCGGCAAAGGGGCAAAATATCCACGCAAGGGTTTAATTATGATTTATTTTATTTTAAAAATAACTTTAAAAATTATTGTCCTCAAATCTCATTCTGAATTACTCCCTAATTGTTCTAAGTTGCTAGTCTTTTGGAAAGCAAGACTCTTGCCTGAGGCTGGTTTTGGATCCCCCAACCAGCAGTGCTGGAACTTGGGCGTTTATTGATTAACAAGTGGTGGGAAAAGAGAGGCTTCCTGAGGCCGCATGATGTAGAGATTTGTCAGTGGCACTGGAAAGGAGCACTCTGGTCTGAGCTACTACATCCCAAAGGTATTACTTGAGCAAAAACTCTTTTTAAGGGGGCCGACTGAGAGGGTGGTAATGAACATGTTGAAGGATGGCAAGGACAGCAATGGCGGGCAAGCAGGGGTGCCCTTGGGAGAGACTCCGGAAGATGACTGAGGAGGTGTCACAATCGAAGGGGCATTGCAGATGGGGACTCGCAGCAAAGCAGAGCAAGGATCAGGTCAAACCACGCGCAGAGGAGGTCGTTCAGGAATTCTGACAAAGGTGACATGGAGTTCAACCTGAAACCAGGAAGCTGAAGACCTCAGTGCGGCCCCTACTGCATCGGTCAACAACGCCTGCCTTTGTGTTAAAAGGAGGCCGGAACGGGGCGCAAGCTGAAGAATGGGGGCCAGTTTCCTCTCTTTGTGCCCCAGCTCCCCCTCCTTGGTATACACCCTCCTCCTGAACAGACCGCGGTTCTCAGCGCTGGCATGGGTCGCGCTCGTCCTGGAGAGAGACAAACGCTGCTCCCAAGGACCCAGCGGAAGGATAACTAGGGAGTCAGCAAGCGAGACCCCTGGGTCATACCGTGGAAATCGAGTCTACATGAGATAATCTGTGCAATATAAGCCGAATGAGGCCAACATTGGATTTAACAAGGATTATTTTTTTAATGTTATAAGGCAGAACTTTGATAAAACAGCAACTTGGTGATATAGTTTAGACACTTAAGCCATAGGGGAGTGGCTGCAACTGGCTAAGTGCCTCCCTCCTTTGACATTTTTAAAAAAAATTACTAGATCCTTTATTGTCACATAGAATTTTTGTTGTACACGTATTGAAAAAGCTGTTTTAGAATTAGCTAGACACTGATTTTTTTCACCATGTATCACTCTCGTGCGTAGATAAAAAAATAAAATATAAATAAATGTAATTGGTTAAGGTATTTCTAAAACTTTTTTGCATTCAGAGGCTACCTTTAATGAGTCACTTTTCTGCCCAAACTTTATTGAGGTATGACTGACAAATGAAAATTATGTGTATTTAAGGTGTACAATGCGATATCTTGAAACATGTATATATTGTAAAACGATTACCACAATCAAGCTAATTAACATATCTATAACTTTTTTTTTTTTTTTGGTGATGAGAAGGCTTAAGATCTACTCTCTCAGCAAATTTCAGGTACGTGATATTTTTTTTTTTTTTGAGACGGACGCTCGCTTTGTCACCTGGGCTAGAAGTGCCTGTGGCGTCAGCCTCGCTCACTGCAACCTCAAATTCCTGGGCTCAAGCGATCCTCCTGCCTCAGCCTCCCAAGTAGCTGGAATTACAGGTGTGCACCACCATGCCTGGCTAATTCTTTCTATTTTTTGTAGAGACCGGGTCTTGCTCTTGCTCAGCCTGGTCTGGAACTCCTGACCTCAAGAGATCCTCCCGCCTGGGCCTCCCAGAGTGCTAGGATTACAGGCGTGAGCCACCGTTCCCGGCCTAGGATACATTATTATTAACATACGGTACATTAGGTCTCCAGGACTTACTCATGTTATAACATAACTGAAATTCTGTACCCTTTAACCAACATCTCATTCCCGCCCCCCGTCCCTCGTAGCCACCGTTCTGCCGTCTGTTACTTTGAATTCGGCTTTGGTTTTTTTTTTAGTTTCCACACGTGCATGAAATCATGCAGTATTTGCCTTTCTGGGCTTGGCTTATTTCACTTAGCGCAGTATTTTCAGGTTCATCCACGCCGTGGGGCCGTGGGCGTTTTTAGAAGCGAAGGGCTGACGTTAAGATTTCCTGGGAACTTCTGCCATCTAGTGCCGGGCCAGAGAGGTGGTGGCGCCACCCCCACTTACCCTCGCTTCCTTCCTAAACTCACGAATATTGATTCAGTGCGAGAAATGATAAGAAATCAGCAACGTGGAGCTAATGTAGCAGACGCATAGCAAATCTTATAAAGATTGATGGGAGAAATTGGCAGAATCAGTTAAATAGACCCCAAAGCAGGCACACGCCAGTGTTCTTTCTTTCTCTTTCCCTTCCCCCGCCCTTGTACCTTCCCCTCAGCCCTGCAGCAGGAGGAATGTGCGGCCAGTCCTCAAACACCCCCTCACTCACCGGTCATGACCTTGTGTCTCCCTGCTTTCTTCTGTCCTGCTCCCCCAGTGGGGAATGTTGCTATGTGGTGGGAGCAACGCAGATGTTACTGAAATTCTCTCCGGACTCCAGGAGAGATCGCACTTTCATATAGGTAGACCAGTATCTGTCATTTATATATTTTTAAACAGATTTGTATGATGATAAAAATAATACATGTTTATTGTAGAAACTTTGGGAAGCACAGAAAAGTGAACATTCCGCTCACAGATGATTCCTTATCTTAGGCTAAGAGTGGGCAAGGATGGGAGAGGACATCACCGGAGAAGAGGATAAGGAGCTGCTACCAGAGTCCAGGTGGGGACCACGCCTGGCCCCCGCCGTCCCTTCCCCCAGCTCTCCCCACCATGGGCTGCCCCTTGACGTGCTCAGGTTTCCCTTCCCTCCCCGTCGGGAGCACGTGTGTGATACCACCGTGCACATTCGCACGGTTCACTCGGCCTCAGACCGGGGATCGCTCGGGCGTCTGAGCACCAAGGACTGGACTGGGATGACCCGGTGGCGCGGGCTGAACGAGGGCGTGGGGGCAGCTCCAGCGACCAAGCCCTGCCCTGGACAGCAGCTGCACCGGGCCACGTACGTGCCGCCGCAGCACCCCGTGTGCATCTGGTATCCTCTTTGACTTCGTCTGACATCTCTGTGACGCGAGGTCAGGCCGAAAAGAATAACCTGTTGAAATAACAAATCCATTAAGTTATTTTTAAATATGGATAAGTGAAAAAT
>NW_012152618.1:7134337-7139410 GCF_000956105.1 Propithecus coquereli | reverse complement strand
TGTGAGCTATGATGGTGCCACTGTACTCCAGCATGGACAACAGAGTGAGATCCTATCTCAAAAAACCAAAACCAAACCCAAACAACAACAAAAAAATCTTTATTGAGGTATAATTTATATACTGTAAAATCCACTCATTTTAAGTATAATTCAATGAATTTTAGTAAAATTGCAGAGTTGTGCAATCATCACTACAATCTAATTTTAGAACATTTATTTCCTTCACCCAAGAAAGATGCCCTGTGTCCATTTGCAGTCACTCTCCTCTCCCTCCCTCTAGCCCTAGGCAGCCACTAATCTACTTCCTGTCTCCATGCTTTTGCCTTTTTGGACATTTTATACAAATGGAATCATATCATGTGGGCGTTTATGTTTTCCTCCTTTCACTTAGTATAATGTTTTTAAGGTTCATCAACCCTGTAGCTTGATTCAGTACTTCATCGTTTTTATTGCTGAATAGTATTTCACTGAATGGAGAGGCCACATTTTGACTATTCATTTGACAGTCAAGGACATTTGGGTTTTGTTTGCTTTTCAGCTATCATGAGTAATGCTGTTATGAACATTTGCCTACAAGTTTTTGTGTGGACATACGTTTTCATTTCTTCTGGGTAGACACCCAGGAATGGAATTGCTGGATCACGTGGTAACTTTATGTTAACATTGGGTTGCATTTTTGAGGAGCTGACTGGGACTGATCCGTATGGAAAACCTTAACTTGAAAATGGAGTCAGGAGCCTCCAGAGGAAGACCTCCCTGGAGAGGCAAGACCTGCCTGGTACAATATTTGCAGTTACAGGATTGTGGACAGAGCCTGAGGTTACCTTTGGGTCTTACCCTAACAGAAGGTTAGGTGGAGTTCTTCTTGTTTGAGTTTCAACTGAGGCACTCATGAAATGGACAGCAAGTATAAACACGAATGTGAAACTAAACTCTACATGGGCAAAATTTACAAAACATCAAGGATATAAAAGGAGATCGGCACAGATTTTTGTACACTCATATTCACAGTGGCATCATCCATAAGAGCTAAAAAGTGGAAGCAGCTCAAGTGCGCACTGATGGATGAATGGATAAACAAAATGTGGTCTGTCTATCCATACAAGGGAATATTATTCAGCCTTAAAAAGGAAGGAAATTCTGACACTTGCTACAACATGGAAGAACCTTGAGGACATTATGCTAAGTGAAGTATGCCAGGCCCGAAAGGACAAGTACTGTGTGACTTCACTTATATGCGGTTCCTACAGTAGTCAAATTCGTAAAGACAGGAAGTAGAATGACGGTTGCCAGGGGCTCGGGGAGGGGAAATGGGAAGTTAGTGTTAGAAACTTTGGGTACAGAGCTTCGGTTTGGGAAGAGTAAAAGAATTCTGCAGATGGATGGTTGTGATGGTTGCACATCAATGTGAATAAACTTGATACAACACAACTGTACACTTGAAAATTGTAAAAATGTTAAATTTTATGTTATGTATATATATAAAACCACAATAAAAAATGACAAAAGAGGGGATTATAGTGTAGGAAAAGGAGGGGTATTTATGCCATACCCTGTCTGCAGACTCTCCCCCTCCTCTACCCTGCCCAGGGCTAGGGAAGTGGGCTTCAGTGGAATCATCTCAGAGTTTGATATGTGTTTGCTGACTTTGGGGCGTGTTTGGAATGGGGTCTGACACCTTCCTAGGAAGGCAGTGGCTGAGAAGCAGGTTCATCGACCAGCAGTGGAGTCAGGAGTGTTCACTGCCTCAGGAACGTCAAGGCCAAGGTCCTCGAGTATTTCCTGTCACTCAGAGTGGGCCACTTGGGCAGAGGGCTGGCTAGAGCCCTTTGTGGGCCCTGCCCAGGGGAACCACCTGGAAAGCCGGTGTCTGCAACAGCGTAAAACCATGTAGAGTGGACAGTGGGGAACAATAGCCCAGAGGATGGAATGTGTTGTTCAAAGAATTAGGTGAGAGGCCTCAGGGATTGGGTGATTAAAGAGAAAACAAAAGTCTATGAAATTCCTTCGTGGAAGCAAGAGAGATTTCACTATGTGTCAGGTCCAGAGTACAGGAAGCCACCTAGCCGACTAAAATCCATTCCCCCTCCCCAAGCAGTCCCTAAACTGCAGCAAGTGAGTGAGGAAGGGGGAGAAGATGACCACACCTTCTTCCCCAGTGGCAGGCAGTCTTAGGCCTTGCTTAGTTAGCCAGGGAAAGGGGAGGACTTCAGATGAGGAACGAAGGGTTTGTTAATATCTTGGACTGGATGCATAGAAAATTACTAAACCAATGTTGATTTTGTGATTTAACACTGCAGAATCATCTATTATCTAAGAGTGAGTGGAGAAGTCATGGGATCTGCCTAAGTAGCCACCCAGAGACAGGGGAAGTTATCTCCGTAAATACATTTTGAAGGCACCGAGAATGCATACATATATACACACATAAAAGATGTTTATCGATTTTGCTACAAAACCGGTTTAATCAATATACAGATTGTACTCCCATTTTTTCAAATATATCTTCATATCTTTTTCTACATATGAACATTTATTCCAATGTCTTTGTAAAGACTGGTATTATTTTTGTCCACATGCTTTAACTTGCGGAGAAAAAGAATCTGGACTATGAGTCAGAAATCTTGGGTTCTAGTCTGTCTCACAGTTTGTCTTCTTAACAGGGGGGAAAAAGGAATAGCCATATGTCTCTTGCCATGTCACAAGGTTATTATAAAGATTGATATACACGGCACAGGGCTGGGTTTTTTGGGGGGATGGAAGGAATAAATGCTGTGTTCAAACTTTTAAAAATTCTGAAATACTCTTGTGTTCTTAATGTTTGAGCCTCTTCTCCTTTCTTTTTTTTTGCATTGCACAAAAGTAGTCCTGACAAAATGAATCACTTAATATATTGGCACAAACACAGTCTTTCTTAGTTAATGTTTAAATAGCGGAAACTATTTAGACATGTTTTACTCGAAAAAGGGAATTATTAGAATGCTCGGGAAGGATAACTGGATTCCTGAGGGCCAAGACCGAGGAAGCTGGAGGCCTTCAGGAACTCTCCGGCCTCCTCTGTTTCATTCTTTTCTTCCAAGATTGTATTACTTTAGTTCCAGCCACACACAGAGAATCACAATTCCATATGCCCAGAGAAGCAACTGGGTTAGGGAGGTGGGTCTGTTAGTATAGACAGGGATGCCAGGAGCTCAGGTGGGTCTGTTAGTATAGACAGGGCTGCCAGGAGCTCAGCCCGTGGGTGGGTGTGTGGGAACAGAGCCCAGAGAAAGGGGATTATTGTGCATTGGACTGATGCAAAAAGAGAATGTCCGTTATGCAGCTATAGTAGTGGGGGATATGTTTCAAGACCACCAGTGTATGCCTACAACCTCAACCTCAATTAGTGCTGAACGCTATATGTATTGTTTTTTCCCATACATACATACATACATACCTATGATAAAATTTTATTTATAAATTAGGCACAGTAAGAGGTTAAAAATAACTAATAATAAAACTGAAAAATTGTAACAGACTGTTTTCTATTCTGAGTTTAGAACAATGAGCTAGAAATTCAGTGTGTGGGTGAGTTATAGTGTATGCTCAAGAATGTCTTGTCTGTGGGTGCTCTGTAGCATTTAGTGAAACTACAGATGGAAATTATAGAATCTTTCTCCCTGAAGACCATTAGGAGAATGGAGGCCAGTTAACTAGACCAAATTTAATTTTTGCAGACTTAGTAAATTTGGAACTCTAAGTAAAGTCCTGTGAGGAGACAGAGAACTGGACACAAAAATAAAAATTAAAACTACTTCACGTCCTAGATGACTCCATGATATGCAAGTCAAATGCTATGGGGTACCATATTTATCCTCAGAGAAACACTTGGAAGTCTAGACAGTTTTTTAAGGGAAAAATTATGTGTATACAGTCCTGGAGGTACAAATGATTTAGTAGGAGAAGGAAAAAAAAATAGTACCTATAGTCACACCTCATTTAAAATTTCGAGTAAGAAAAGTTCTAGAACCTGTAACGAATATATTTATTCAAATAAAAATTCATTTATTCAAGTATATTTCACGTAGAAATATTGTGTTTCTACCCTTTCCTTCTACTCCACACCTCCTCAAGGACCTCCTGAGTACAATATTTTGGAATCTTGAACCAACTACTGACCAGGGCTCTTAGTTGCATAGAGACCTTTTGTCCTAATGCATTTGCTTGTTGTTGTTGAGTTTAAACTTTACTATTTAGTAACTGAAGATAAACATGGGTTCATCTTAAAGAAATCAGATAGAGGTCCTTAAAGAACTTGGGTGTACCCTAATTCTCTTTTTACTTCTCCTTTTGCTGAGTTTTCACTGATGTCTATAAGGGGAAAATAAACTAGTGTTTTCCTCATCTTGCATTCTCAAAGCCAGGTATTGAGTAACCCAAATTCATGGTTCGACAGGAAAGGGAGAAGTGATCAACATGAGTAGGTCCAATATCAATGTTAGAAGGGCTGATGTCATTTCTACAGTCCCTGTGATAGTTGGAAGTCTTTACAGAACTATTTACAATGTATTGTATATGCAGCCAAAGACAACTGCAATAAGGAACATTTAATGTAGCAGTGAAACGCATTTCAGGCCAGGAAGAATTCAGCTGTGCTAAAACGTGGTACCATACACACTGGATGTCAAATCGTCATCAGAATAAGGTGAACAAAGTCCATGTCACCTACAACGTTTGACACCTGGCCAAACAGCAGCTTGAACAGTGACATGTAAATATAATGTACATGAACAAATGACCAGTAAACTTCAACATCTGGTTTTTATCTTAAATGTGTTCCTTTGTCTCATCACTGTGGAAAAAACCCCGGAAAAGTCTTGAAAGCTAATTAGCTCCAAATTTACTTTAGGAAAGAAGGGCCAAAAAGTTTGGATGAGAAATTTTTCTTTGTTACAGCTGCCAGACTGGTCTTTGACCCCTCAATCTAATGGGGGTGATGATTTATTTGCACATAGACCCCTTGTTTTTTTCAGCATAGAGCTCTCTTTCCTGGAATAGGTACCTGGCTTCTGATTCCCATTTGCAAAGAATTTG
>NW_012152618.1:7095932-7132436 GCF_000956105.1 Propithecus coquereli | reverse complement strand
AACCACTGGATATTTTGGTTTATAGTTCCACTTTTGTAGTTTTTTTTTGCCTCTAATGAAATATTTTCTTAGGATAAATTTCTAGGAATAAAATTCTTAGGTTAAAGGGTTGTTGATATTTATTTTTCTCATTTAAACATTTTTTTCCTTTTACTTGCTTCCTTGTTTTTGCTCTCAATTTTTGGAATCATGAAACATTTTGATAATAAAGAAAAGTAGAGAGGATGTTCTTATTTCATTTATCTTTAAGACTTTTTCCCTGTTGTTTAGGCACTTGTGTAAGCTCAAGGAACATCTAATGAATGAAAACTTACTCCTTCAGTGCTTAGGAATGTGGTTTTGAGATCAAGTTGAGTCAATGGGTCTTTATTGAGCATCTATTATATATAATGACACGGACCAAAGTGCAAAAGAGATTCTGGGAATTTTGATTCCATAAATTAATTAATTCACTCTCTGCCCTAGTACAGAGACTGTTCAGTTTCCTCCTTCCTGGGCCAGAGGTGGACCCAAATCATAGCCGTTCTGGAGGAAGAATGAGCCGTCTCTTCCTGCTGTCATCCTTACCCTGGTAGCATTGGGCTGAGTGTGTGTGTGGGGGGGTTGTGTGGGTGTGTGGGTGCAGTATCTGAAGCAGAGTGTGCTTCTCTTTCTTAACTCTTCAGTTTTGAAGGTCTGTGTCCGTTGTCTTGTCCTGCTCTCAGGGAAGGTAGGGTTGGTTCTCTCATCTCCGTTTGTGTACTGTCTGAAATGGCCACAGGGTAGCCTGAGCAAGGGGTCTGGAGGAGGACGTGTTGAATATATCAGGAGAAGACCCTGGAAATATACTTTCTTCCATGAACTCCCTAGAGGAAAAAAATTACAGGGAGTAATTGAGACGGCTTTACCCGATATAGCAGTTTTTAGTCAACTTCTACCACCTAGTGGCCATTTCTGGGAGGCTCTTTTCCCATTTATTTATTTATGGATTTTAACATATGCATAGGTATTTGTATCTGTCAATCCATATTTTCTTTAAAAATATCAAGAGCAAAATAATAGAGCACAAAGGGAAGTAATTGTTGCAAGAACTAACACCTAGAGATGCTTAAAGTTGGTTCTTGGGGCAGCCACTTCTATTTTAGTTTGTTTCTTCTGTCTTACTTGAATTTTTAAAAATAGTATTTGAATTTTTATTGTCATGTGTGTATGATACTTTTCTAATATATATTTTAGGTTTTTTAATTTGAAAAGTCTTGTTAAAATATAAATAGCAGAAGTTTTGAGAGGAGGGACTACTTCCCAGTAATTAGGGCAAAAGGAGTATTAAACATGGATGTGAAAAAAAGTTAAAAAGGAAAACATCTAAAATGATTGTTTTTCAGGTAACCTTATATAACATGGAAAATAAACATTACTTAAAAATTCATTTCATTTCCCCCCACTTCAACAAATCAAACGGTTTCCATTTCTCAGGCTCTTTTCGTTTGTTTATCAATATGCAACGATAGTTTTTATCTAATTAATACAACAGCCCATCCAGATTTTCTGACGTTGAATCAGAATCTTAAAACTCTTCATTTGGGAAACATCACCGTCTACAAAGGGGACATGAGTGAAATCAGTAGAATTTTCTTTGCTCGAGATATCTGAGGCCAAAAGGGCAAGTGGCTTTTGTAAAACGAATTGAATTTTGAGTAAGCAGTGTAGCTGATACTCATTCAGAGGTACTGGGGATAAGGGTTTCAACACATGGATTTTTGGGGAACACAACTCAGTTCATAGTGGCTGGTTTGGGAGTACGGCTAATAATCTCTGCTTCGCAGAATTGTACGGTTTTGAGGTCATGTTTAGAAAACCCCAAGGGATTTCCAACCCTGGGGGTGATGCCAAGCACACAGTGGATGCTCCTGAACAAATTGTTATTCCTACCAAAGTTTGGATTTTGAACGTCAAATTTCCTTTAAAGCAAAGGGGCCCCTATGACAGAATCCAGGGATTTTCTCTATTGGATCAAAATGCCACCTGGTCAGCTAGGACCTGACACTAATGAATTCCATCGCATCTTCCCTGGCCTCGGTGGTGCACCAAAACACTGCACGTACTGAAGGTGCCACTTTGAGGAATGCTTCTTAACTGGCCTGTCTGATTCCAATTACTCCCGCCCATCTGGGGTGCAGTGAGCCGGCCCAAGCACAGTGGTTAGGAGCATGAGTCCTGGAGTTCCAAGAGCTCCAACCCCATTGCTGCTGATGTCCTATGCATGGGCATGCTATTTAGCCTCTTTAAAACCTCAGTTTCCCCGTTTGTATTACAAAATGGTGGTAATAGCATCAGAACTTAATCTGGAGCATTGTAAAAACCAAATAAAATATGGTCAAAGTAAAGCCCTTGGCATAATGGCAAGAAGTCATAGGTAAGCGCTCATGACTGTTGGCTTTAATATGATGCTCATTTGCTTCCCAATACCTGTTTGGGCCCCTGGTATGTAGTTAGAAGAGGAATGTCTTTTCAGTGTGCCAGTGCGCACTACTGCAGCTCGCTGGGCTACTGCTGCTGCTCCCGAGCAATGACAGTTGGGTGGCCACTGTCTCTCCTGCTCCCCGCCCCCACCCTGCAAGGGGGGAGCCTGGTGGGGCCGACTCCAGCCTGCGCATCCCTCCGTTTTCCTCAGCCTGCTGGTCTGCCTCGTGCTGGGCTTGTCTGTCCCCATGCCCACGATGACGATCAGCTTTCCCTCTCCTCTCTTTGGTGCCTCTTTCCTCCCTGCCTGGTTATACTCATGTTACTGTATCTGAAAGAACCTTCTTTCTCCTGCTTCCCAGACACGATTCCTCCCTAAACTTCCCCTCCCTTTTCTGCAAAACTTCTTTTGCATGCTGGACGTTTGTGTCTGTGGCTTTCACACCCTCCTTAGCGCCTTAACATTCTCGTCCTGCTCCTGGAGCTCTGCTTGGAACGTCCCTCGAAGCCACTATTCTCTTTGGTCTTCTTGTCAACGTCTTTGCAGTCTTCCTGACTGCCCACTCTCTCCTTTTGGAAACTACTTTTGTCTGGTTTTCATGACTCTGCTCTGGATTGTCACTGGGCTGGTCAACTGCAGTAGATGTCTCCAATCTGGATCTGTGCCCCTGGGGTGCGGTGGGCTTGGGGACACTCACCCAGCTTGGATGGGGGGAGCCAGTTGGTGTGAAGAGAGCAACCGGCATCACTGGGGCCCGGGCTGACAGGGAAGGCTTCCTGGGAGGGCTGCCTCCTTCTGTGCTGCTGCTCTCCCCATCTCTTCCATCCTTTTTCTGGCTCTGCTTCCTAATCCCACTCCTAAAAGTGGGTGGAACTCAAGTTTCAGTGTTCTATTCTCTTCTACCTTGTCTTCCCTTCTGGTGCTTCGATGATCGTATCTACACAGACGCCTGTCTCGGAAGCTTCCCCCCGCCCCCAGCACCATCCCCCAGCTCTGACACTTTGTAGGCATTTGCAACCATGTCCAGCCTTCATCTCAAACTTGTTGTCAGGGACGCCATTATTTCTTCATACTGTCTTGCACCTGTGGTCCTTTCCTTTCAATTTCTTCCACCCGTCTCCCTCCCCTCTCCCGCCTCCCATCTCTCTCCCACCCTCCCACTTCTGACCCTCTCGCCTCTCTTTTCCCTCAGGGTCATCCTTCCCCCCTAACCTGGCTTTGTACAGATCACTCCCTGCTCCGAAATCTTTAATGGCTCCTTCTTGCTGATGGAGAAATAAACTCACGTCCTTAGCCTGGCATTCCAGGCCCTTCACAGCCTGGCCTCGACCTCCGACTCTGGAGTTGCCTCCTCTGGATCCTCACCGAGATGGACTCGCAGCTGCAGGTGGGGAGTTCCTGCCCTGCTTGGCTCGCAGCCTCCCTCTGCCTGGGAAGCGTCTCTTCCTCAGTCCCCTCTGTCATGAAGACTTCCCCAGCTCCCTGAGCCCAGGATGGTTTTCTGCCTCCCCAGAACTTTCTAAACCACTTTTTCATGTGTCTCTGTACATTCTCCAAAGACCTAGGGCCCCTGCAGGCGGGACCTGCACTTCGTTTGGGTGTAGACAGTGCGCTGGGCACCCCAGAACTGTTGGCTGCACTGCCATGTACTAGCCACAGTCGGGCAACTCACCGCATCTCGGTTTCCTTTGTTTGTTATAAAATTGGAGTGATCCCTTCTTGCTTTCCCAAACGGTGGTTGTAATAATCAAAAGAGCTAAAGTATGAGAAGACGTGTTGAAACCCTGAGGATAAACAGATGTCAGCGGTTGTCGGTTATCATTTCAAATCCCTCACTCATCTGTCTATCCATGTCCCTCCTTCTTGCTAGGAACAATAGCATCTAAACCCAGACTGCCCAGCTTTAAGTGTTGCTTGGCAAGAACAGTTGCAAAGAGCTCTCACTCCTTAAGCCCCAGGACGTAAGAAGATTAGCAGCTGGGCAGAGGGAGTGGCTCCTTCTCCCCGGCTGCTCAGATGGTGGGTGCCCGGAGGAGCAGGTACTTGCCATCTGTCCAGGCTTCTGGCTCACCCTCAAGAACACAGCTCGGTTTCGCAGCTGACAGCTCACATCTGACCAGGATGTGAAGCCCGGGATTTCAGACATGCGTGATCCAGGATGACTCTCTTTCCTGTGTGGTCCTGTGAGAACACGCGTGCCTTGTGCATCTTCTGTCACTGTCGTGGCCACCCACGGACACAGATATTTAGTCTCTGCTCGCTCCATTTATCACCGGGGCACACGGCTGATGTTGCTGAGGGTCTTTCTCCAACAGACAGGCGTGTTCTCTTCTGCGCCTCCCTCCCTGCCCTTTATTTCCTTCTTTCCACTTCCCCCAAGCTAAGATTAAAAATAACACACTGATTTCTTTCTTTATCACACTACTCAGAAGTGTACAGTGCTTGATGGCTCTCAAGCCAGTTTCATAGGCTTGGTCTTAGTCAGTCCTTATTGCTGTACAGTTCATAGCCCTAGAGTTTAAAACGCGAGGCATCGCACGAAGTAGAAGAAACAGTTGCACCTGTATTCTGTACCATGTTGCTGCCTACCTGCTTACCCACTACCTCATTGCATGTTCTGTTTCAAGTGGGCCAACCTTGTCTATTGGAGCAGGTGATTATTTTTTTGAATTAATAGACTTAATTTTTTTAGAGCAGTTTTGGGTTTGTAGAAAAATTGAACAGAAAGTACAGAATTCCCATATGCTTCCCCCACTGAGCTCCGAGTTTCCTCTATTCTTAACATCTTGCACTGCTGTGGCACATTTGGCCCAGTGGATAGGCCAATATGGATACATTATTATGAACCCAGGTCCACAGTTTGCATCAGGGTTGACTCTTCGTGTTGTATGTTTCGTGGGCTTTGCCAAATGCATAATCATCTATCCACCCTTACAGCATCGTGCAAAGAGTCTCGCTGCCTTAATATCCCCTGTGCTCTGCCTTCTCGTCCCTGTCCCTGCTCCTCACTCCCTGGCCGCCTGCACATTCTTGTGTCCTCCACAGTGCCTAGCACGGGTTGTGTATCCAGGAGGTGCCAATTACATGCATGTTGGCTGGTTGATGGCAACAGTAACCAAAGGGATAAAACCATGGGTTTCATGACAAGGGGGACATCAGTACACTGTTCGTGCTCAGGCCGTGCTTGTGGAACCACAATCTTAGCAAAGCATGGATATTCTAAGTCAGCTTTTCATGAGCAAGAAGGTGGAAAGCCTCTGGATTAGGACAGAATCTTCTCAGTGCGTTTAGGGCTTTAGTCAGCGTCTCCTGGGAAGCGCTATGTCTGATCACAGAGCGTGGCTTTGCTATTTCAAGGGCCCTGCGAAGAAACACGTCAGGTGTGCTCCTGGCATTGGTCTTGGGCAGGAGGAGCAGCTGGAACTATCCACGAGCCTACATTTCATTCATCAGGGGCTTTCACAAGTCCACAGAGCCCTCCGGAGGCTCCTGACAGATGCTGTAGGAGTGAAATGAAGCCGCTTTCTAAAGCAGCAGTGAAATCTAGCAACAGTTCCCCCATAATGCTAGCTTGTTCAGTGTCATTTCCTGTAAGATGGTTAAAGAAAATAGATGATTTTGATTGTTAGGGAGAATGACTTTCTTTGAAGAATGAATGGAAAGAAATGTCTTCCTGATAAGATGGTAAAATCTCTTTATAATACTTCATGTGAACTTCGACTGAATCATCTTATTTCTCAGTTGGGGTAGTGAAATGAATAACAGCAGAATAAGGAAACGGAAGGTAGAAACCAGCAATGATTGAGGGCTACGACGTGCGAAGCACTTCAAACAAAATTATGTCATTAGAGTTAGTTCTTACATATATGCATACATGAAAGGAATCTTTTGCACAGATAATTTTTCGAATGTCTACTTGGCTTTGGAATTCACATGCAGTTGTTTCTATGGAGGAGGTGGGTAGCTGCGGATTGACCTTTCCAATTCCATGTGAACTAGGCTGGTGATAAAGTCGCCTGTCAGTCCCTGGGGGTTGTGGGAGGTGACCTGGGAGCGGGGAAAATCTTTGGTGGCACTGTAAGGTATTTCTGGTCTCCATCCTCACACACTGTACAGCCTCAGGGCTGTGTTCTCATCCTCTTCTCACCTTCTCTGCCAGATACCCCGTGCTGAAGCCTCCTTACCTGGGTGGCCCTCGGGATGGGCTAACTAGCACTCAAATCATTCTTGAAGGGTTAAGAACCCAGTGGCTAACTGAAGCCAAAGAGATTAAAACAGGAAGTTGCTTAATATTGCCTCAAGATTTTATTAATTTCACATGGGATGTTTTCAGACCTCTAAGTTTCCTGATGTAGCACATATGCATACACTTTAATTCAAACTCTGGATGTCTAGAAGGCTGGTTGAACTTTAATGGTTCGCTGGTCTTTGAGAAACCACACAGAGCTGACTGGAGTCCGAGTGAAAGAAGCAGAGGTCGTTCTTTGTCAGTCTGCTCTGGGGAAGGGAAACGGCAGTCATATCCTCAGAGGCGTCAGGCCAGAGACTTTGAGGTGCCAACACATGGAGAAGAGAGGGTCAGGTAACAAAAGTCTTCAAAACCCCACCAAGATGATGGAGACAGCCCTGTGCATGAGAGAGCTGAGCCTCAGACCCCTGAGGGAGAACAGTCTGGAATCCAGGTGGCTCTTTATGCTCAATTCCCACATCATGGGGCTCCAAGCTCTGATTGTTCACCCATTAATAAAAAAGAATACATCTCCTTAATTAATTCATATTTTGTTTAAAATAAATTTTTAATTATAGAAATTGAAACATCAAAAAATTGAAAGAGAATGAGATAAACAGTATTTTCAAACAATTAAAAAACATATGGTTAATAAAAGTTAGCTTTAAGTTTGGCTTCATATAAGAAAAGAACAATCTAAGTGGCATAAACAAGGTAACAGGTTTTCTTTTTTCTCTGTTACATAAAGGAGACCCAAGAGAAGACAATCCAGGGGGGACATGGCACCTCCACAAAGTTGTCATGGAATGAGACTGATTGCAGTTCTCTGTTTTGCCATTTCTAAACTGTGGTTCTTGTCCTCATGGTCCAAGACGGCTTCTTGAGTTCCAGCCATCATACCCATAATCCAGGAAGCAGGATGAATGAAAGAAAGGTCTCCCCTTCCCTTCTAAGGAGATTTCCTTGAAGTCCATAAAACATTATCATACCAGATTGGAAGCCCTTCAACCTTTTCATTCTAACCCAGAGCAGGGAGGTCCTGCAAGGGATGCTCTACCCTGTGGAACCTCCTCTTCCCAATATTGTCATGATGCTGCTCATATGTGCTCTGGCTGTTGCTAGGACTTAGCTTTTGTTCCTGGAGGAACACCTTGCCAAATATTAGAACCAGGTCTGTCAGGACTCGGGGGAATCAGCACAACTGAAGAATGTGAGTGTTGTTGGTGCCAGCGTTGTTGGTAAAAGCAGCTCCCATTTCCAGAACTTATGACCTGACACAGCATGCTGCCATTTAGGTAACTGCTTTCAGAACTGGGAGAGCTTTGGTAGAATAGTCAGGATGAGATAGCTTATCCTGTGGCAACAAATGACACCTAAATCTCAGTGTCTGGATTCAAGGTAAGCTTGTTTTTCTTCCCTCCTCATGTTCCATGTTCTACGGATATTTACAGGGGGGATCCTAGTCGTAGAGTCACTTGGATGTCAAGGCTGACAGGAGGTCCATCTGAGGATGCTCTATACTACCACAGAGGCAAAAAGAGAGTGAAGAATTAAGCACTGGCTTCTGAAGCTTCCACCCTCAGGTGACCCGTATCACCTCTGCTCACATTTCATTGACCAAAGCAGGTCACATGGCATCCCCAGCTTCAAAGGGGCTGGGAAGGTATCTCCACTCTGCGCCCAGACAGCAGCATGTCAGAAATATTTGGAGAATGCCACTATGGCTACTGGTAGTTCACTTCTAATTCCTAACTATGTTCCAGTTTTGTCCTCTGAAATCCCAAATCCCAAATTCAAAACCTTACAAACAGGTTTGTACCTAAAAATAAGTAAACATTTTCATAACATAAAGCCTAATTAGATTCATGGGTTTATTGTTGTGAGCTCTGTGCGACACACGTAAAAACAGGCTTCTGGGCTCAGAGGCTGTCTCCTTAGTCGTTTGTCCACTAGTCCTACCAACCATGGAAGTTGCACTGGGCCAAGGCAAAATGAGAAAGAAAAGAAAAGAAAAAAAAAAAAAAAACCAGGGTAAATTAATGAGAGTTTTTGAAAAAGCAAAATTTACTCTAAGGAAGTATCCTTTAATCTGATATCACATTTTTTTTTTTTTTTTAGGTTAAAAAGGCTTTTCTTTATGAAATGGTGGTAGTGGTGTTTGGTGGAAGTTTTTATTTTTAATAAACTTTGCAAAATAAAATGTTAGCATCATTGTATATCTCACCTTTTTATTTTTTCTTAGATTTTTAGCAACCAGCCACGAAATCCAACTATCTAAATAAAAGCCAAAGAAAGTGATTTACCTCCAAACACACACATTTAATTGGAGAAAGAATCGTTAATTGATTTTTGGACTCAAATATCGGCTGAAATGGCATATGTAATTTTTTCCCCTGGAATAGCCTCACAGAGACCTGACCATTAACAGTATTTGCCAGAGAAGGTTAAAGAACATGTTCAGTTTGCTCACTGTGAAACACACGGGGAGTGAGGACTAGGCAGGAAAACTGTGTGCGTTGCTCACCTTCAGGCACTTTGTGAGTGAGCCTGACTCGTGACTTTGGGCCGTGGCCCACATAAAGACTCTGTCTTTGGAGGTTCCTGCGTGGCCTGAGATTTGCTAACCTGTGTTCCCCATGAATGTGTCTTAATTAAATTGGGGTATGTACAAGCTCCTGAGGGTTGCACTGTGCATCAGTTTTGGGGGACAGGGAGTGGGGGAGGTCCTTTTTCTCCCATTAGAAAAGGTAAGCCAGGAATTTATGCTGATCAGACAATACAGAAATCAAATCAGCTGTGAGAGAATCGAGTCAGGAAACCAATGAAGAGAGTTGGCCAAAAGATTAAAAATCAGAAAAGGAGGCTTGCGGTAGCTGAGCTTTCTAACAACCACCGGTTGCCATGTATTATTATGGTGATTAATGCTGTCCCTGTGTAAGCGAACTGCGAGAGTAATAAAGTATTATCTGTCAAGGCCTCACGAGATAATCAACATGAAACAACCAACACAAGATGGAAAGAGAGGTGAGGGCTGACACCTGTGTCAGGCGTGATAGGTGATGTGGCTGAGGGGCTAAACGGTGGTGGTGGTGGGGCGAGGGTCTCTCTCTTGGTGGAAGCTGGAGCGAATGTAGACACTGAACTTCTAATAGAGAACAAAGTCTACTTATTCAAAACAGAGCGAGGCAAGGGGAGGAGAACATCTCCCACAATGCACCACTTCACTGTGAGTAAATCTCTGACCGAAGGGAGTCTGAGTGGGATTAGCTGTCCCTACATTGCATGTGGTAAACAGGCAAAACAGGTTAAACAAAGTCGAGGTGGATCTTTACACAGAGTAAAATTAATGCACCCTCCCTTAATGGCTTTAGCCATTTGATCATCTAAACCCATTTCGAATGCCAGATCTCTAGCAGAGACTAATCGCTGGGAGATAAAGATGTCCACAAGTTAGTGGTGTCTTGGGATCACAGGTCTAAGGTGGGAGTCTGTAGCCTCTCTGCCGGTTTCCCATGTATTATCTGACTATTGTGGCTTTAAGACAATATACACTGCAAAAGGAAGGTTATTTATATTATATATTTAGGCTAAAACCAGGATAACATCCTCTGGCATGGCCATTATCTGATGGTATTTGAAACTGAACCAACTTCCTATTTCCAGGCATTAACAAATGAGAGTCTTCATGTTGTCTAATGTTATTTCCTGAGTTTAAGACTGATGTCTTTTCTTCAATTCATTCAAAATTTTTTTTAAAGAAAAGATCTCCTTTAGACAATTAAATTTCCCAGAATTGTTTGAGCACTGTTATTGTTCTCATTGAGAATATTTCCTATTTAACTCTATATAAGCTATGTAACTTGATGGGAATTCTCTTGAACAGCCACCATGGATGGCCATACTCAGAGACTTTGCAGAACACTTGAGAAACAAATCAACCAGCCTGTCAAGAATCAGAATCCCAAGTTAGAACGTTTATTCCAACAAACCTCTGGTCAGAGGACGCAAGGATGAATAAGGCATGACGTTGGCCCTCGAAGAGCTTACAGTTTAGAAGGGGAGATGAAAAGGTACGTTGACTAAATAGAAAGCGTGGTTGTCATAGCTACCTTCTCTCTGGATGAAACTAAGCGAAGGGGAAGGGAATATTATGCATGAAAATGTGACAGAATGAATGACTTAATCCCTAAGTGTCTGTCTCATTACATGAAAGGAGGGGGACAGTTTGTACTGAGGCAGCAGGAAACACCACTTTTGTCTAGTGAGAGACAGTATATGATTGTGGGCAGGAATGTGGATTCCACAGCCAGATTGAGTTCAAATTCCTATTCTGCCACTTGCTATGCTTGAGGTCTTGAGCTAGGTCTAACCTTCTATGCCTCAGTTACCTAGCCTAAAAATGGGTGTAAAATCAAATTGTTGTAAAGGCGAAATAAATTTAGTAAGTTTAAATTGTGTAGAACGGTGTCTGGCATGTTGTAAGTGCCCAACAAATATGAGTTATTATTAGTAAATTTCTAAGAGATTCCTATATTCTTAAATAAAAATTTTGGTACTGGCAATATTTTATTTCTTTTTAATTTTTAATTATGGTAAAAACACATAATATTTACCTTTTTTGCCATTTGTATGTGTAAAGTTCAGTAGTGTTAAGTATATTCATACTGTTGTGCAATGTATCTTTAGAAACTTTTGTCTTACAAAACTGACACTCTGGACCCATTAAAATACAACTCCCCATTTTCCCTCCCCCAGCCCGCAGCAGCCATCATTTTACCTTCTGTTTCTAGGAATGTGACTCCTTTAGTTACTTCAGATAAGTGGAATACAATATTTGTCTTCTAAACAGAATTTTTAAAATTCAGTGACATGGCAATGTTTGAGCTCCTGGATTCTTGCTATAAATTCACACCTCTAGTGTTTCATGTTCACTGTCTGTGTAATTATCTACAATCTGTACATAGTACATAATTTCAATATAGCAGAGCTACTGCTGACTCTGCTAGTGATGCGAAGATTCCAGGCTATGACCTCAGATTGTACTGGTGCCTATGACATCACTCTGTTTCTGCTGTCATAAAGATTTTGGTGGTATTCAGGTAGAAGAGCTGCCCAGTCATTTAAACTTTAAAAATGTTAATAGAAAAATTATCCCTTCATCATTTTCTCTTGGTTATCTGGTCTGTGGACACAGTTTATGTGTTTGAACATCCAGAACTTACATCAAAAGCAGAGGGAAACCAGAGGTGTCATTTGATTGCTCCCAAGCAGCGGGATTCATGATGGCTGGTCCTCACCACAGCACTTAAAGTAGACACATTCTGGGAAGGCTGTCCAAAGTGGTGGTCCCCACTTGCCCTTTGCCCTTGTGTTCAGGGGTGGTTTTCTGGGGACTGCACTTGTCCTATGTTCTTATGTGGCCCCACTTTCTTGGTTACACCTGATGGCATGAGAGATGGGCTCCTGACCAACTCTGAGCCCACCAGGATCTTGTTCCTAAGGATTTGGAATTGGCTCCAAGAGGACAAGGTTCTCCATGTGGCTGGATTACAGACACGCAAACTCAGGAGCAATAGGAAGCGGACGTGCAGAAAAAGGCAGGGATGAGACAGACTTCCAGGGTCCTGCTGGCTTTTCAGAAGCTGGCTCTAGACTTTCCAGAAGACCAGCTTCTTTATGCCTTCGGACTACATGAAATGTCCCCTGTGTCCTCACCAAAATTGTTTTCACTTCAATTAGAGTATTTTGGTTCTGGTTAGTTGCAATTAAAAGAGTCCTAATTAACACAGCATTGTGTTGGAATGATAAAGCTGCCATAAAACTAACGGAAGACTGCTGTAGTACCCACACCAGAGATTCAGAGTCAGTAGGCTTATCAGTGAGAGTTCAGTTGGAGAAGCAGAACCACTAAGAGTACTGCAGAATAAGGAATAAGGCTAGGACTATATAATACAGCACAGCTACGAAAAAATATATAAAATTTCCCCAAGTGGTTATAATGAACAAACATATTTGGGAACCATAAATATGGTTAACCTAGTTAACAGTAGTTAACTCACCTAGTTAACCAAATTAAAAAGTGGTCATTATTAAAAGACAAAAAGCAATGGATGTTGCCGAGGATGCTGAGAAAAGGGAATGCTTACACACTGTTGGTGGGAATGTAAGTAGTACCACCTCTATGGAAAACAATATGGAAATTTCTTGAAGAACTAAAAATAGATCTACCATTCTATCCAGTAATTCCACCAGTGGGTATCTACTCAAAGGAGAATCATTATATCAAAAAGATCCCTGTACTCGTATTTTTATTGCAGCACTATTCATAGTACCAAAGTTATGGAATCAACCTAAGTATCCATCAACCAATGAGGATAAAGAAAATGTGGCATACATACATCATGGAATACTACTCAACCATAAAAAATATTGAAATCATGTCTTTTGCAGCAACATGGATGGAACTGGAGGCCATTATCTTAAGTGAAATAACTCAGAAACAGAAAGTCAAACACTGCATGTGTTCACATATAAGTGGGAGCTAAATAATGAGCACACACAGATACAGTGAGTGAAACGATGGACATGCAGACTCGGAAGGGAGGGAGGGTTGGAGGTGGGTGTGGGATGAGAAATGACCTAATGGGTACTATGTACGCTAATCAGGTGAGAGTTGCGCAAAAAGCCCAGACTTCACCACTATGTAATACATCCATGTAACAAATCTACACAAGTATTTCATAAATCTATAAATATTTTTTATTTAAAAAAATAAACCCAGAGGTATCTTAGATGCTTTCATCTCAATTACCCTCAACATCCAGTCATTAAGTTTTACACACTTTTCCTTCCTAAGTGTCTCTTGAACATGGCCTCATCTTCTCTACCTTCATTTTAAATGCTCATGATCTCTTACCTGGATCTCTTACCTCTTTCCTAACTGGTGTTCCTGTGTCGACCACAAATCCATCCACACTACCACTAAAGAAGTAGGACTCAACTCTGACTGCACTTTAGAATCACCTGGGTAACTTAAAAAACATCCCATGCCTGGTCCCCACCCCAGACCATATATCAAACCCTCTCACAACAACCTTCTATGGTACTATTATTAACTCTGTTTTGCGGCTGAGGCTTAGCAAGTTTAAATAACTTCCCAAGATCCAATGCTAAGAAGTAGTGGAGCTTGAATATGTATGCAGTTATCTGAGTGCAGACAATATGCTCCTAACCATATGGTATAATACTTGCCACGCTATGCTGCAGGGTTAATTAGATAGATGGTAGGGCCAGTGGTTGAGGAGCAAAACACAGTTGGAAGTACAGAATTGAAGCACAAATGATGGGAACAGTTGTAAACTTGGTTGGTTTGAATGGCTTCTTAGACAACCAAGTGGTGATGTTCAGGGGGCAGTTGGAAATACAATGAGGCTCAGTCTAACTCAGGGGATGGGCAGGAAGGGCTGGACACAAAAGACAATTCCGAGGTAGAATGGACAGGATCCAGCAGCTGGGTAAATGTCAAGGACAAGGGGGAAGGCGGATGTGGGATTGGCTCCTGGGTTTCCAGCTTGGAGGGACAAGAAGAGAGTAAACCTATCTTATGAAAAGGTTAATACAGGGAAAGCAGCAATTTTGGGAATGTGCCATGCTGGAGAAGACCAGGCATCAGCACTCATCTCTTTTTCTGTCTTTCATGTTGATTATTCCATGTTGATTGTCTCTTCTGTAAACTGATCACAGGAAACTCCCTATGAGGCTGTAGGTACAGGCTGGGAGAGAGAAGGCCTTGTAGCCAGGATGTGGCCATGGGCATTTGGGTCACCTTCTCATGTGCCTTACTTGTTCCTTCAGTCCCTGCTCAGGCCTGATCTCATAAACACCACTTCTATTTGACAGTGAGTGCCACACCACTGGACCCCTAGAAATTCAGAGATGCAAGTCCTCTGAACTTTTGTCAGGTTTGTCTCCCACCCTCTGACATGTAAATGCCTTACCAATAAGTCTAGAGTAGTTGCTACTTCTTCTTCACTAGGCCCCATCAGCACAATGTCCTCAATGTCATGGACTAGTGTGATATCTTGTGGAAGGAGAAGGTGATCAAGACCACTGAGAACTAAATTAGCGCTGGACAGTTGATATGCCTCTGAGGTAGGACAGTAAATGTGTGTTGCTGGCCTTGCCAACTGAAAGCAAGCTGCTTCTGGTGGTCTTTGTGAAAGATATGGAGACAAAAGCATTTGCTTTTAGTGTACAACTAAGTAGACTAGCTGTATACTGGGTAATAGGGAACGTGTTAGTTTGCTAAAGCAAACTGGTACTGCAGCTGCAATTGGAGTCATCACCTGGTTAAGCTTATGATCATGCGCTGTCGTTCACCAAGATTCATCTGTTTTCTGCACAGGCGAAAAAGCTGAGTTGAGTAGACATGTACTAGGAATCACTATTCCTTGCGTCCCTCAAGTCCTTGATGATGGCATTAGTCTCTTCAATCCCTCTTGGAATGTGGGATTGTTTTTGGCTGACTATTTCCCTAGGTAGAGGCAGTCTGGGTAGGAAAGACCAAGTGAAAGCCACTACACCTGCTTCTACTCCACAGGTCAGGGAACAAAGGTAGGGACTCCGCCAGTTGCTGAGTATGTCTGCTTCAATTACGCATTCTGGAACTGGGGAAATAACCACAGCATGGGCGCAGGGAACCACTGGACCCACTGTGAGATGATGGACCTGAGCTAAGATTTCATAGATCATCTGACTTCCGTAAATCCCTGCTCTGACTGGTGGACCACGGTCACATTTTGGGTCTCCTGGAATTCGTGTCAGTTCAGAGCCACTGTGCAGTAATTCCTGATAAGTCTGATTTTTTCCTTTCCCCCAACGCACAGTCACCCTAGTAAAAGCTCATACGTTCCTTTGGAGAAGGTTGGGAGAATGATTACCAGTATAAATATTTGGCAGTATACTGGAGACCTCCCTCAAGGAGACCAACCCTGCCTTCATTCAAGGAGTTCTGGCTCTGTAAACTGACCGAAGCCTGGGAATTTAGTGAAGTGCCATGACTTTCTGATTTGATAATTCAAGTTAGACTTGTAGTTATTTAGAACTTTTCTGCTTATACAGATCCAGTAAGAATTTAGTAGACCGTTCACTTATTCTACCTTTTTGAACACCATGATCAATTAGCCGACACCAAAGATCTCTGCAAATCAGAATGTTTTGCACCCGATTGTTGCTTTGACTGCTGCCATTATGACAACCACGCCCACTTTGCCTTGGGTGATTCATTGCTACCACTGGCTGTTGCCACCCTGAGATCCAATTATCCCCCTTGCATTTAAGGATCCGAGTTCAGTGGCAGCAGTTCCCACTGTAATTTCTGATCTACAGAGAAGAACAACCAAGGATGCTGGGTCACAGATTTATTTCTCACAGCTGTGGTGAAGGATATCTGCTCTGGACCCTCCCAGAGTGGATGAGCAGGTCTTACACGATAAATGTGCCCTCGTATTCCAATCTTCCTAAACCTTTGGATCCCTTCCTCTAGAGTGTACGGTTCTGTCATTGCAACTTCATTTAGTGTAGGCCGCCTCTTGATCCATGTTTTGGGTAACTAAGGAACCAGCCAAACTGTTAGAGCCCTGTCTAACCCCTGGAGCTACAACACTGAACCCAGAATCTTTCCTTAGTGGTCTGTAACAATAGATTCAGCTTGATCCAACTTTATGTTCCTTTCTTCATGATCCCACGCCCTCACTACCCACACTCACATTCATTCTGTCTCACAGTGCACTGTTTCTAAGCACACTTGTGTGTTTTCACTCACACGGTCTTCATCTCCTGAGGGACCTGGGCCTCCTCTCGTTCTAACTGGATCCTTTTCATTCCTGCAGAAAGCCTTCCTCACCCTTCTTTTTCACAGCACTCCCTCTTGTTCCCAATCTTCTGCAACACTCTTTGTGCCAAGTCTGGCACTTGGCTCACTCCAGTGCAGGCTGTTGTTGGGTTTTACCTGCACGACCCCACCTTCCCTGCTGCCGGTGAGCCCTAATGGCAAGAGCCACGTATGGCACTTCCTTGTATCCATTGTCCTACAGCGGGTGCTACCCAGGGGTGCTCCAGTAGCTTCGTTAGATGAGCCAAAGAGCAGGGTGAAGGAGGTGAGTCAGAGGCCTGGGAGCTGGGCACGGACTGCGGCCTGCATGCTGGGACCAGCCCAGAGCTGCGCAAGATTCTAAAGGCTGGAGCCGCATTTCATTTCCGACAGTCTGCTGTCACCCACCCCTTCCCAGTGACATCTGACATCTCCCCACTTTCTCCTCACTATGTATAAATGAGTCCTTCTCATCCCCTCCATGTCCTTCATTGACCCTTTGCTCACTTCCCGAGTCACACATCTGGGAGGAGCCCCTGTATACTCCATCCTGAAGGCCTCCCAGCCTTTCTGTCCCTGCACACCATGTAGCACCGCACTTGCCCTCTTGTTTGCTCCGGAAACCAGCGAGAGTGAAAAGCAAACTTTCTGAGGTCCTGAGATCCACAGACAGGCTGTGTGGGCTCGCCGCCCGCCTGCTCCAGCTGCGTGCCTGTGCGTGTATGTGCCATGTGTGCCCGTGTGGGTGTGTGTGGTGTCTGTGTGTGCCCGCGTGTGTGTGTGTGTGTGTGTGTGGTGTGTAGTGTGTGTGTGTGGTGTGTGGTGTGTCTGTGTGTGCCTGTCTCTGTGTGTGTGTGCGCCTGTGTGTGCGTGTGTGTGTAGTGTGTGTGCCTGTCTGTGTGTGTGCCTGTGTGAGTGGGTGTGTGTGTGCCTGCGTGTGTGGTGTGTGTGTGTGCTTGTCTGTGTGGGTGTAGTGTGTGTGTGTGGTGTGTGTGTGCGTCTGTGTGAGGGGCCGAGGGTGGGAAGGAAACCGGGGCCGGCCGGAGGAAGAGAAGGAAGGCGCCTCCCCCTCCGTGGCCGGCCCCCTCCCCACTTCCCGTCCGGAGCGCCTCCCCGCGGGCCTGGGGGTGCGGGCCGCCGTGGGCCCAGGCACAGCGGGAGGAGCCGGCAGCGGGCGCATGTTTGGCGCGGGGCCCCGGGGCGCCTCAGCCGGCGGCGTCGGCGGGGGCCACTGCGCAGGTAGGGGCTCCGTCACTGTGGCCCGGCGGGCCCGGGGAAGGGGTCCGGGTGGGGAGGGCGCGCTCTGCCCCCCAGGAAGTCGTGCAGGTCTGGGCGTGCCTCCGTTAACAACCTGGGTTCAGCGCACCCCTTTCGAGGTGAGGGAAACCGAGGCAGGGCGCGCTGCGGCGCGGGGGTGAGCGAAGAGCGGCTTTCGGGCTGCCAGGCCAGCGCCGAGCCCGGCCGGCCCCTGCCCTGGGGCTGTGCTCAGATACTGGGACCTGGCAGTTTGAGAAACAGCACGCGCGGGACCCACCCCCGTGGCGTGTCCCGGTGGCGGGAAGGCAGCAGGGGCGTGCTGGGGTTCGGGTCCGTCCCGGGACACCCACGGAGCCCGCGTCTCCCGTCGCGGGGCACCCAGCCCACGCCGCCGCGCGCCAGCGGACGTCTCGGCCGCCCTTGCCCCAAGCCCCGGCTGGGTCTCGGTTCGGTCCCGCGGGGACCTGGAGGGAGGAGGCTGGGAGCGGGATGAGGAACTGTTGCCTGCGCCTCCCCAGGGGCTGCCCTGCACTCGGTTTCACCGCCCACTTCCCCTTGGCTGCAGGGACGCCCGTGGAGCGCGGGTCACGCTGTCAACTCTCAGAGATGACACCAAGGCTATTAAGTGTGTGGTTGCTTTTTAACAATGACAGGACTTCTGCCATCTCACTCATAAAATATACGCAAAGGAATTTGAGTTTTCCAAAGAGAATGAGATTCGCAGTCAGGGAATGCTGCCTTGTGTCATTGCTGGGCCAGGAGAGGGCTGGCTGACTTTAGATGCGTTGCTTGACACCTCAGAACATCGTCTCCTCAAATGTAAAAGAGGACAGGAATAACGTGGCCTCCCTGTCTCCTTAGGTTTGTTGTGTGTGAAAGCACTTTGCAAAACGTATCATGGATCGGACAAATGTGAGTTGGACAAGACCAGGGACATAAGAACTGGGGTTTGGAGACAGTCTGCCTGCATCTCAATCCTGGGTTTAGTTGTGCCTCAGTTTCCCCATTTGTGAAATGGGTACGATGACACTAGTACCTACCTCACAGGGTTGTTACGTGGTTTATATGTTAAGGGTGAACGTGAAGCCCCCCCAGCCAAAGACATGAGATACGCAGCAAGGTGGTGTTTTTACTAAGCAAAACCCAAATAACTGGGAGTAACGTGGGAATACCAGTTTGATTTGATTAAAGTATGAATAGTAAGGCATTTAAAAAGAAATTTAGTTTTATTATGCCCAGGCATGGCACATAAAGTTCAGTTGAGACTCTGTGCCATAGAGCAAAAAGAGTCCTGGACAGGAGACCTGCTCTCTGGACTCTTTGACCTTAAGCCTCAGTTTTCTCATCTAGTTACAAAAAAGATAAAAGAAAAGAAAAATGGGGATAGTAATTACTACCTTTTTATACTGATAGCATTGCCTGAGGATCAAATGAGGTAAAAGATCTGGAAACACCTTGTGGAATATGAGTCACTATGCAAATATAAGACATCATATTATTAGAAAGGAAATAATTACATCTGCCGTTTTTTAGAACTCAGAATGTGCTAGGCACTCTATTATGAATTCCTTTGATGAAATCCTCCCCAAACCTTAATGGAGCTGGTATTACAATCCTCACTTTCCCTGTGACAAAGCTGAGGTTCAGGGTCACCCGGCTTGGTTCCCAAGCTCACGGAGCTGTTAAGGGTAGAGCCAGGATTAGAACCTGATGCGGGTGTCTCTCACAGCTGTGTTCGCAACCAACCACTGGCCCAACTGAAGTTATCGGGTCAAGCCGTGGCTCAGAACAGACCTCTATTAGATTATAGGTAATATTGCATCCCACATAGTTGTAGACCCTGAAACGTAAGAGTGAATTGTTAGTCCTGGCAGAAGAGACTTTATTTTAATATAATTAAATTTCTTTCCTCCCTATTTTATAAAATCCCATTTTAAACTATCTTCTTTGCAAAAACAAACAATGATAATTTGCAGAGGAAAAAGGTATTAACACTTCAAAAGATTGGATTCCTAGATCTTGTCGCAAACTCAGAAGTCAAATCTGGATTAATGTTTTATTTTAATACTTAAATTTGCCAGAATCCTTAGGATGGCACATGAAATATAAATTGGGATTGAGCCTTTTCATGTGCCATGCCTGAGCATAATCAAACTAAAAGCCATGGCCACCTTGCAGGTCTTGGCCCCCAGGACATTTCTGATGGACCTCTCTGTTCACCCAAGATGCCCCCAGAGGGCAGCTGAACCTTCAGAGAGGAGCATGAATGCGGGGTCGCTGTGCTGCAGAAACAGTTCCTAGTTCACTTGTTTACTAAATGAAATTTCTCCTATTGGTTTTTGTTTTTTCGAAAACAACACGTGCTCATCACAGAAAGCACAGAAAACTACAAACAAGGAAAAGAACATTAAAAACCACCATAATCTCACCGATGCAGACAAGTAGCTTGGTGTCTCTGCTCTTGTAATCCATTTCTATGCTGTGTGTATAAATTTGTATCTATTTCAGAAGTGGGATGCAAACTACTATGGTTTTTATTAAATGACAAAAATAATACTTTGCCAGTTATTCAAACAGTATGATATTAATTTAGAAAAAAGAAGCCAATCTACTAGGCTCATTAAAACTTTTCCTTTTTTTTAAATCTTAAAATTTTGATTAGAGAAGGATTAGAGATTAAATTGTTGATATTTGAATTTTATTGTGGTTTTGGTTAAAGTTTGATGTAAGACCTTCAGAGCAAAGAGAGGCTACAGTGGTCATCTTTAAATAAGATCTAAAGACCAGTGTGGAACAAAGTTTCTGAGTATTAAAATAGGTAACATTTTAGATTAGGGTCATTAAACCAGAATTAGAATCATTCTTTTGATAATCATGGTGATAATTCAGTTTCTATGCTGCTTTTTCATGCAACCCAAGCAGAGCCCACTGTTTTCAGAGATGCCTTTAGCAGCTGCGCTGGGGTTGGGAGGGTCCCTCCTGGCATAGCCAGGACACTGGTCAGCAGCCATTTTTTAAGTCACCACCGTGTAGTAATGCAAGACTTTCAGCCTTGGGGAGTCTTCTGTTGTTAGTTCCTGACTTTAGTGACTTTGTGGTAAAAATTCCTTAGCGAATGACTTCTGTGCAACAATCATGCAACTTTTTAAAAAGAAATTCCAGATGCTTTAGCTGTTCAGAATCCATTTTCTCTTTGGAAATTAGAGTTTACCAGCCGCTTCTTTTGAGTGAAGACTGTGCATTCAGCTTCCAAATTTTCACACCAAATAGCAGCGGGAAAGAACTGTAGCTGACCAACGAATGAAATATTTATATTTGGCTTTGGAAGGCGGTCAGGGGCCCACATGGTGCACAGCTTCTTGTATAACCACTGGTCTGGTGTCTGCTTCCTTTTCCCGCCATCCTTCCCCTTTGGCCACTTTCCTTTTGTCACGACTCAGAAATGGATGGGAGACATAGCAGGGCTCCCTCCAACCATGGGGTTGCTGGTCACTCATGGAACTTATTGCTGGATAAAACTTCAAAACATCAATTGGTTAAGACCCAGGTGTGTTGGCAGGTGAGGTGTCAACATCCACGTTTAATAAGTGCAGCTGCTGAGTACTGTAGATTTGGAGACCCAGCCTCCAAGTAAGTACAGCACGTGCCACATAACCACACTTTGGTCAATCACGGCCACATGCACTGTGGGGGTCCTGTAAGATTGTAATAGAGCTGGAAATTTCCTGTCACCTAGTATTTGCTATACATTTTATTGTTACTTTAGAATGTACTCCTTCTACTTATTAAAAAAAAGCTAACTGTAAAACAGCCTCAGGCAGGTCCTTCAGGAGGTCATCAAAGGAGATGGCAGGTCCCTGTGTGTTCTTGCTCCTGGGGACCTTCCCGTGGGACCAGATGTGGGGTGGAAGACAGTGATCCCGACCCTGTGTAGGCCTAGGCTAACGTGTTTGTGTCTTAGTTTTTCGTAAAGAAGCTTAAAAAGTAAAAATAAATAAATGAATCAATAAATAAAAAAGTTTAAAAATAGGAACAAGCTTACGGAATAAGGATATAAAGAAAATATTTTGTATAGCTGTCCAATGTGTTTGTGATTTAAACCACATTGTTACGAAAGAGCAAAAATTTGGACAAATTAGAATTTTATAAAGTAAATGCATTACAGTAAGCTAAGGTTAATTTATTACTGAAAAAATTAAAAAAACAGTAAATTTAGTGCAGCCCAAGTATGCGGTGTTTGTAAAGTCTGCAGGAGTGGGCAGTAACGTCCTAGGCCTTCACATTCACTCGCCGCTCTCCACTCCCTGACTCACCCAGAGCAACGTCCAGTCCTGTAGGCTCCATTCATGGAAGTGCCCTGTTCAGGTGCACCATTTTTCATCTCTTATAAAGCATTTTTACTGTGCCTTTTCTGTGTTTGGCTGTGTTCAGATGCACGAATACTTAACCATTGTGTTACAGTTGGCTGCAGTATTCAGCACAGTAACATGCCGTGCGGGTGTGTAGCCTACGAGCAATGGGCTGTTCCAAACAGCCTCGCCCTGTAGTAAGCTATGCCGTCTAGATGTGCGCGAGCACACTCTATGGGGTCCACACCATAATGAAATCGGCTAACGTTGCATTTCTCAGAATATATCCCTGTCGTTAAGTGACACACCACTGCAATTGAAATAAGCACTATGTCAACTTCAAGTTAATTTCCCAGCCACATGGTCTTGTGCACATCCTGAAAAAAAATGTGGATAAACTTCTACCTGTTCAGTTACAACATTTGCCTGTCGTGGTAGGACTTTTACCCTTTATTTGCAGGTGGGTTCAAACTTGCAGAGAAATGCAAACAAGAGAGTAAACTTCGTAAGGTGAGGGACAGTAATCTCTGAAGATAATCATATAGTTTGGAGTATTGGAGGTTGTGACAGTACAGATCGTGGAATCTGGCCTTCTTATTTTACAGGTGAGAGAAATGAGGACCAGCAGCAGGTGACTGTTAGAACCTGGGTTCTCTTCTCTTAAGCTGTTTCCCTTAAGTTGTACTTTATTTGATAGTTCTGTATAATTCATTCCTGTTTAAGATATTAAATGAACTAAACTGAATCCCTATTTTTTTGAGCCATCATGGCTCTTAAAAACTTAGATTTTCAAGCAGTTACTATTATAGTATTAAGTATCAGTTGATCCTTAAGAGTCCATTTGTTCATGTATTCATTATTCATTCATGCGACATTTATTGAGTGTCTACTTGGCCCGGAATTAGGACGAGCATTAGAGCCACACATTAGTAAGGTATCAATTTTCGACTAAATTAAAAAAGAAAACTTGCTAAAAAGAATAGTTATCTGTCTCCTAGCTCTCTGGGAGGCTGAGGCGGGTGGATTGTTTGAGCTCAGGAGTTCGAAACCAGCCTGAGCAAGAGCGAGACCCCGTCTCTACTAAAATTAGAAAGAAATTGGTTGGACAACTAAAAATATATAGAAAAAATTAGCCGGGCATGGTGGCGCATGCCTGTAGTCCCAGCTACTTGGGAGGCTGAGGCAGGAGGATTGCTTGAGCCCAGGAGTTTGAGGTTGCTGTGAGCTAGGATGATGCCACGGCACGCTAGCCCAGGCATCACAGTGAGACTCTGTCTCAAAAGAAAAAAAAAAAAAAAAAGAATAGTTATCTGTCAATGGAATATGGTTCCTTGAAAGGCAGAGAGCTTTTTGTCCTCAGAAGCATGTACGTGAGCACCGGTGACTCTGGGCTGAATGTAATGGGCGTCTCCAATGGGGAGGGAGGCTGCGTGGGATGACGCGTGAGAACCCCTCCAGCTCTAGGATTCTGTGATCATTGTCCCAGAGGATTGGGATTGTGCAGGATTTGAGCTACTGTGTTTATTTCCTATCCCCTGCTCATTGGGGTTTCACATTTTGCCTCCTCCCCCTATGCAGGTGGTTCCATTTTGGGAGGCCTTGATATCTCTCTGCAGTTATCTGCCTGAATGCAGCAGGTGCTTTAACTCCCCAGGGCTATGCATGTCTAGGAATTGATACTAATCATTCACATGATCATGTTCGTCCAAGTGAACAAATCTACCAGGAATAGAAATGAGCATTTGACAGGTGGCCCTGCATGGATACTAATTGCTTTCACAGGTGGAAACGTGAAATATCTAAAGTTTAATGAGTGAATTTATCCTGAATATGGAGTCTGAGTTGAAATTTCATCTTGTGACATACACACCAAGCTAAATTTTCTTTTTCATACCTGTCGTCTCTTAATTTGTGAGTGAATTGATAAAATGATTTGGTGTAATTATTAGGCTTTATTTTTAACACAGGAGAATGTATGTGTTTTGCATTTATAAATGAAAGCATGCCTTATCTTACTCAAATACTGACTGGAGAAGGAGGATTATTTTGTAGTGGACAAGTGGAGAAAAAAGTAAATACGGAGATAAGTTGGGGTTTTCATGTTTCTAATACACTGGAAACTTAGAATTGTGAAAGCTGGTTTGTGATCACAAATCCTCTGATGAAAACAAGTTTTCATATTTCAGGATGATTCTTAATATTCCCCTAGTGCTTTGTCGTATAGCCACAGGCCAAGCAAAGTGCAGTGTGAGACAGCTGTCCTTGACAATCCACATTCAATTTAAACAGTAGATTTGGGGGATTTGGGGACCTTAAATTATCTTGACTCTATTAATCCTTTTGTTTTCCTTTGTCTGGTTGTAGACTTCTCTCCCAAAGACGTAAACGTATCATTTATTTACTTGCCCTTCAAGAACATTTATTTAGCACCTACTATATATGTGGCACTGTGTTGCACATTGCAGGGTATTAAAAGATGTTGCTGGGCATGGTGGGGCATGCTTGTAGACTCAGCCACTCAGGAGGCTGAGGCAGGAGGATTGCTTGAGGCCAGGAGTTCAAGGCTGCAGTGCTGTATGATCATGCATAGCCACTGCATCTCCAGCCTGGACAACATAGCAAGATCCCATCTCTAAAAAAAAAAAATGTAGTAGATTGTTCTCAAGTACCATCCAGTCTAGAGGGAAGATCTAAGGAAGCTCAGTGTTCTTTCCAAGAAGTTTAAGGCAAGCTTTAGAGCATAATAGCCACTCCTAGGATGCCTCTTTAGAAGGTATTTCAGGCCTTCCTTGTGTCTTCCCGGTCCTGACCTTGATTGTGTCAGTATGTCCCTGCTGAGTAACTCCTCCCAGTGAGGCCTGCACACTGCTACAGGGATAATTTACAAAAATCACAGATATGATTGGGTTATTGTTCCTCTGTGCAAAGGGCTTTTAAAGACTCACTATTGCCCCTTGAGCAAATTCTTAGCATCCCTTTTCAGGCCTTCTATAAAAAGGTCCCTAAATATGTAAAACTGACACTCTGGCCCTTTTATTGTGTGTATTCTGCCCACCAAGAATGTTATGGAACCATCCTCTTTGTTCCCAATCTCTACATATCAAAATGTTACCTCTCATTTATGATTGAGCCAATAACACTTCCCAGCCTTCTCTAGCTCTCTGGGATCATTTGCTCTTCCCTTTGTCCACTGGCGTTTGTAATGGGTGCAATCTGCTTTTCTGACTCTAGCATAAACTCCTTCAGCTCAGGGGAGCTGTCCTGTTTATCTCCTTACCCCCTCATGTATGCAATACACTCATGGTTGACTTTATTCTCACTGGTAAACTCTTACTTATTAATATATTTCAGATTGAGTAATCTAGTGTGTAGATTAACCAAGCCCATTATTTTCAAATATTTCCAAACCAATCAAGAATTCCAGAAGTTTGGTTAGTTTAGGAGTTTATTGAGATGCATAAACCACATAGCCAGATACTGTGGTAGGTCTTGGACATAAAAAATTTATATATACATATATATATGTGTGTGTGTGTGTGTGTGTGTTTATATATGTGTGTATATATATGTTTATACACACACATACATTTATTTATTTATATATATTTATATAAATAAATTTAAATGTATAGTGTTGTCCATACTCTTGAGAAGCATACAGACCAGTGGCGAAAGAAAAAGAGAATTAATTCTCATGAAGTTTCTGGGTGTTGTTTCATCAGAAGGATTAGGTACCTTGGGGTATATCAAAATCATTAGGAAGTATTTAGACCTAGTAGATGCCTAAGGAATGTTTTACAGAATGGATGGATGGATGGTTAGATGGAAGAAGAAAGAAGAAATCCTTTAATTTATAATTTACTGATTGCAGTGTTTACTCTTGGGTATGATAATTTTGAAGACAGTTTATTCCAGTGTTGATTTCCCTACTGTGTATGAAATGCACTGCGCTTCGTCTAGGAAGGGAGATACAGTTCTCCATCTGCAGAGCATTCTGAGGTAATCTCCTGGCTGTTGTGTTGCATTTGCTCACTTGCTTACTTTCACTGACATTCTGTCCTCAGGCGAGTCTGTAGGGCAGGACACCCGCCTGGGGTGGGGGGAGGCTGCAGCTGTCTGGATGCCATGGCCAAGGGGGATGACTCACTGACCCCAATGCTCATGATCTCATCCTTCACCCAGCCGGCTAGTTGGACTTGAGAACGGTGGGACGAGCTCTGAACTCCTTCCCAGTGATGCAGCTTTTGTGTGTCTTTCCTTACTTGACTTAAATTGTAATTTGAATGGAAAAATGGACAAATTCTATCACTTTAATTCAACTGTTAGATGTTTTCTTGACTCTATGATTTGGGAAATGTAAGTATATTCGATCAAATATTTATTGTATATAAATGTTTTCTGAAACTTTTTTGAAAAGCATAAGGTAATATGTGATAAAAGATATTGTTATTATCCCTGTTTTTCTCATTTCACTGAGTCAGAACAGGCTCAGTGGAAATAAAAGATGTCCCGGGGGAGTGACTGTGACTTTACCTCATCTTGGTATGAATTTATATTGACACTGCCTTTAAAATTTTATTCTACCCCATCTCTAAAAAGAAAAAAATTACTCTGACTTTTTTTTTAAGAGATAGGGTTTTGTTTGGTTGCCCAGGCTGGAGTGCAGTAGTGTGATCATAGCTCCCTGCAGCCTCAAACTCCTAGGCTCAAGAGATCTCCCACCTCAGCCTCCCAAGTAGGTGGGGCTACTAGCATGTGCCACCACTCCTGGCCAAGTTTTTAATTTTTTATAGAGACTGGGTCTTGCTGTGTTGCCCAGGCTGGTCTCAAACTCCTGGCCTCAAGTGAGCCTTGCACCTCAGCCTCCGCAGTAGTTGGGATTACAGGCGTGAGCAACTGCATCCAGCTATTCTGATTTTTAATGAGTAAAAGATCCCCCATTTTTTTAAAACAATATCTAAATTAGGAGACTGCCTTTCCCAATTAAACGAATAATTATTAATCATTGCAGAGCCAGGAAAGAGATGAGTCAACCAGGAATTTAGTGGCAAGAAACCCACTGTTTTGGATATGTCTTTGCGTTAATCTTGGGAACACTTCTTGAGGACAGACTTTCTCATTTATCTTCTTATCATTTGTGTTAGATTGATAGTAGGAATACAGACATTGAATTGCAATTGGTTTAAAATAATGTGTAATATAGCCACCGTGGTATGCAGGAGTAGGTAGAATTGCTCCGCAGCCAGTGGTGGCTCCTGAAATGTCACATGGAGAGGCTTGGGCAGCAGTTAGGCTAGAAAGGGGAGTACAGGGCCCTGGTCTTAAAGTTACTTTGGCTCACCTGTTCAAGATCAGCAAAAGTGACAAAAATCTCTAAAGGAGCTTCCATCCACACATTTTATTAGAGAACAATGTCAGTTGCTCATATCGAAACACGTTATCGTGATTTTAATCTGGAGTGGATTTAGGGGACTGACGGAGCATGTGGGGGGCTGCAGCACCCCCTAAGCCAACCCCTGCGTGGCTGGTGCTACCAGCACCTCCCGCGTTCTTTCTCTCATGAAGTTCATCATTTACCCTGAGGTTCGGTGCGTTCCTGCAACATTGGACAGAGGCACCTTCTCATAGAAGCCCAGAGATACATTCCAAAGGCAAATTTCATTTAAATTGTCACAAAATACTTCACCTTACTTGCTGTTGTGGATAAGTGAGTGGCTGGGTGGGAAGGACACTGGGCGGTGTGAGTGGAGGGGGTGTCAGGACCATGGGCAAGTCCTCTAATCTCTCTGCACCTCAGTGTCCTCTTTTGTGAAAACGGGGTTAATAAGAGCCCTCAATTTACAGAATTGTAAAGGGTCTAATATGATCATTTATATCAATGTTGGTCACAATCTGTAATGTGTATGTGTAAAGAGTTGCTTTTATTAGATACTTGCTGGGATTGTCCCTAACATCTGTCCTGCCTACAATCGGGTTGCCTTAAAGCTTGTCTAGTGATCCGTGGCTCCCTCATGTCCTAACCCAGGTCCACGACCCCTTATCTGAATCACATTAGTGTTTCTGCAGCAAAACAGATGCTTGTTCCCATGAAAGCGGGATAAACGAAGGCTCTAAATTGCTTCACATGTGTGCATTTGAGGTTCCGCCACCGTATGAGTTCAATCGGGTTGGATTACTGCCAGATGAATTAGAGAAAGCTTGTGGTTCTCAGAGAGTTTTAGATTTTGGAATTAGAGATGATGCCTCTTGGATTTGAACTTAATCGTTGTTGCTGTTTGCTACATCTCCTTCCTCCTTTCCTCCTTCTCCGTTTCCAGTTCTTAGCCTCAGTTGCTATCATACTGTCTCTGCTTCTTGGGACAGGCCACTGATACACCGCCTTTGGTTGTGGAGCCACCAAGCTCAGCACTGCCTATAGGGTGAGCAGAGGAATAGGAGGGTGTGTTGGGGAAGATGAGCTCCAGACATCATGGAGGAAATATTGTTTGCCCCCAGCTTTTGCTCACTGCTGGAGCAGGAGTGCAGACTGGCTTCTCCATACTGCAGCACGGCAGCATGCTCTGGGTCGGGTGCCTCCTGGACTCAGCTTCCAAAACCATGTGCTCACCAGGCCTCCCTGGTTTTTGATCCTTGGTCTGATACCTGGATTATTCTGCTTTGCCCAGCCTTTTTGGAGGGCCCACTTGTGTAGACTCCTTTGTGTTGAATGTGATGCTTCTCTTGACGTTGCCTCTTGCATGTGTCCTTTGGTGCCACATTTATCGGCCTGAGAAGAAACAATAACCTCCCCTGTACTCTGCCTGCGCTCCAGAGACCCTGTTGCTTTTGGAGGGTGAACTGGATCATCTGCTGTCATTGATAGGCCCGAACGGAAAGGGTTGGAACTGCCAAGGCGTCCCTTTCCATACCAACCAGCCATGACAATCAAGGTGAGCCATTCTTTTGGCCCGCAGGATGAGTCTTGGGCTCTGAGTGTCTCTACTGCTGCTGGTGGTGAGAAAGCTCAGTGCGGACGATGGCTGCTAATGTGTCCTAGGCGGTGAGGGCCGCCTAACAACATCTAGGTTGGCTCTGCTAAGGGAATTATAGTTCTAGACCAGTAAATCTTTTTTTTTTTCACTGTGTAATTTAATTTTGGTTTTACTGTTACAAAATTTTCATCTATAAGAAATGTAAGCTCTGTAATTCTCCATTAGAACAGTGTGTGAATTTTGGTTTCTCTGAATCCCTCCTGTCTTAGAAAATTCATCACTCTTGCTGGTATAATTTTGTACCCGAAGAGGGCATTCTAACCTTAAAAGAAGTTCAGTTCAGTAGCGTGCCTGCCGTTGCCTTTTTCTGTAAGCACAGACTTTTCCTTTTCCCTTTGCTTTTCAGGTGTTTTGGCTCCAGGGAGGAAATAGTCACAGTTCAAATTTATTTAATAAAAGCCTTATGAAAATGTACCCAACCCGAGTACACACTGGGACAGTGGAGGGCTTGGCTTACTGCCTTCCCACCAAACCTCACTGGCTCCCTGCACATTTTTGGAGCCGTCACTTGTGAGCTGTTTCCACTGAGGGAGAGCTTCTGTGAAGCCGTGGACTTGGCAGACCAGTTGGCTCATCCTTTGGGTGTCCTTTCAGCATTGTCTGCAGCGAGAGTGGGAGTCAAAGGCCCTTCAGTGCAGAGATAATGCCAGCTTGTTCCCTGGAACCCCAAAGGAGCCGGAGTCAAAGGAATTTTTTGTTTCACCAGTAGAAAAACCCACAGGAAATCCCAGCTTCAGATATTCCTATTCAGCTTCCTTATCCCTTCAGATCTAACTATGTTTAGCCCTCCTTTGAGTGAGACAATAACTAGTACGAAAAATAAATAAATGAAAGAATGCCATTCATGGTGTCGGGGGCTGAGCGCACATGTGCTGTGCCCCACTGTGCAGCCGGGGGCTTCCGCGATACCCTGGTGTCCCAGTCCTCGCAGTCGAACTTGGCCAGTGACATGAAGACAATGCTAGCTACCTCGTACTGGTACAAGAACTGACTGTGGTCGTACGTGTAAAGTTCCGAGTCCATACGGTGTCGGCCTCACCGTAGGCACTCAATGTCATTACTGAAGAGCTATTATTAGATTTCAAATCTCTACCAGCTCTTCTGTCGCTTACGAGATATATGACTGGAACAAGCCAATTAATTCTCTTCATCTGCAAGCTGGGCAGTAATAATGCTTGTTTCATAAGATGTTGTGAGGATCACGTGCAACAATATATGAAAGGGCTTAGAAGGCAGTAGCATGCCACAGGTGGTCTGCAGCCTGCGACAGTGCAGATGCTGCCCCACACAATGGTACTGGCCAAGGGAGAGTGGGGCCCTGGTGCTGAGGATGGCATGTCTTTTCCTAACTCATCAGCTCAGAGGTGCCACCTGTTTTCTAATTGACCCTCCCCAAGGGGACACCTTTCTATGGTTCACCACCCCAGGTGGGGACCTTTTAAAATACTTTGCACAGCAGTACCATATGCGCTAGCAGCCCAGCCCTGTCAACAAGAGAAGGGGGTTATTATTAGTGTAGCAGACAGAATTTTCTGGAGAGGGTGCGTGGCATGCTTTATCTGGCTCCAACTTAGTCATTTCAGTTTAATTTTAATAATATGATCGCCACAGAGTCAGAGGAGCAATTTTGCTGCTTCCCTAATTCTATCTTTTTTCCAGGATTTTTCTTGAGGCCAGGGACTATAATCCCCACCCTCCCCACTGCCTCCCTTTCTCACCACTGCCCAGCACACGTCCTCCAGAATGGACCTTTGTTAACCCAGGTTGGAAAATGATGGGTGAGGGTGCAGGCTGAGTGCTTGTTATTCACCTGTGGTCTTGTGGCCCCTCACTCACCCTTCTGTGCTTGGCTCCTTACTGCCAGGACCGGGAGTCTGGAAGCTACCTATCCCTGCCTCTCTCAACAGCTCCCTTCCTGTTGAATTCTGCCAATAGGAGGTACTGGTGGGAGACGAGCTGTGGGAGGAAGAGAAAAGCTTCCTGATTCTGGGTTTTATAATGGGGCCGTTGCAAACAGTTGCTGTAGTGTTAGTAAGGAAGGGGTGATTTGGGACTCCAGAAATCCTGATAGGTAGCCCCTTTTTGAGGCTTTTTGAGCCCCTTTTGGTTGATGTAGCCCTTCCTTGGGGCTTCAGAGCCAACTGGCACAACCTCTTTAACAGTACAGCAGACTAAGCAGTCTCAGGGAAGTAGCTCAGGAGCATTAACATCTAGTGTCTAGCTGTCACGTATTTTTTCTTTTTGCTCCTGCCCTCTCCTTCTCTTTCATTTTTGTCCATAGCTTTGTAACCAATTCCCTATATTAAATTTCCTCTGTTTGATGTACCTGGAGTGGTCTTGGTTTTTGTGCATTTAGCATGTGGACTGTTAATCTGCTGCATGCTTAGGGCCTGGGTACACGCTCTAGGATCTGTGCATAAATTCTTTCTTTTTATTCCATCCTCATCACACATGTGGGATTACTGCAATGGCCTTTAAAATAGATTTTCAGCCCCCAGCCTCTTTCTGTTCACTGTGAACATTATCGGCAACTTAATTTTCCTGAAACTGTAGTTTGCCTGGTCCACGTTTCTACTCAAAACTCTATTTTCATGACAGCCATTTAGCAAAGATCTAGTCACTTATGGCCTAAATGCCAATGGCGAGAATTATAACCACAGCCACCTTTTATGTGATCCTAATAATAGAGAAGTCTGTGTTGTAAGAAGGTCATTATTTCACCCTGGCTAGAAGGAAGGCAGGTATCTCTGTGGCAGACATGCCAGTCATCATGCCACCGTGGGAAAGATCTCAAAGCCTGGCTAAAGCTCCTACTGCAGCTCTTCCCTTCCCTTTACTCCCTCCTTGTTCAAGTCAAACCAGGGTCCTTAGGACAGGGGCCTTTATTGCACTGGCCTCTCCTGGAGGACAACAGTCAGCTTACAAGGCCTGCCTGATGTCCTTGGGCTAGGGAGGGTGGACACTGGGCAGTATAAATCATGGCACTTCTTATAAACTGATGAGAATAACTGTGAAGAGTGCTGATGCACTGTGAGCCTAGATAAGGTTGTTATTATCTTGGGAGGGGGATTTCTCACCCATAGGTTTTCCAACCTGTTTGAAGTAATGTTTTCAAGAAATTCAGTGTTGAAGGGGATGGAGAGACTGTCTTAAAGGGAATGGAAGGGACATTACAGGGTCAACTGGAGGAAAAAGAATAGGTTTAATGTTTGAACATAGCTTTATTATTTTTCCAGTAAAAAAAAATAGGGATTGTAAAAATCAAACAAGCCTGAAAAATACATGGTAGAAGAAGAAATGATCACTGAAGTCCCACATTCCTCACTGTTAATAATTTAGGGAACATCCTTCTAGAAGATTCTCAGAGCCTGAGTCACCTACACTTACAACTTTACAGAAATGGGATTATGTTGTGCTTTGTTTTCTGATTTTTTACCACTTATTACTATAGTGCAGACACACTTTTATGTCAACCAGTATTGCTTGACATCATTATTTCTAGTGGTTGCACAGTATTCCATGTTTGCACCATAATTTACTCATCCAGGTACATTAAATTGGAACGTTCGTAGTTGTTTACCTTTAGAACATGCCAATATTTATTAAGTTGTTGTATTTAAGGTGATGCTGGCTCTAAAACAGATATTCTGAAATATCAGTGGCTTAAAATCTTAGACATTTATTTCTCCCTTAGGTAAAGTTCAGTTTCTCTCTTCCTTTACTGGTGGTTTCCTTGAGTTACCAGGCTAGAGTAGAGGGGCTGCTGTGTCCTACCTGGCCATGCAGGGACTCAGCCTGTGGCTTCCAAGATTGCTTTGGCCATTGCCATCCAGCTAGTAGAAAGTAGAAAAGAGAGAGCAGAAGATGTCATGGGAAGCTTTTATGGATCAGAACCGGAAGTGGCAGATACTGCTTCTGCCCACATTCCACTGGCGGGGATTAGTGACGTGGCCACACTATTCTTCTGACACACAGAACACCCGCTCCCCCGCCCCCGAAGGAGGCTCCCTAAGTCCCATCCAGTCGCTGCACCTGGCTCACTGTTCGGCATTTCTGGGTGATGTGCAGTCTTCTTCATTGCGTCTAAACAAGGATCATTGTGGCTCAGTGACTTATGAACTGAATAAAGTTATTTGCCTCCTCTCCTCTCCTCCTGATTTTCAGTGGTGGAGCAGGGGCAGCATAACATCCCTAAAAAGTCCCATTTGGAACAGGGTAAAGTGGGACATGTACAGCTATCAAAGGCTCAGAGCAAGCACGATTCTAGCTGAGCAGGTAAGGTGAAGGTTCCCAGCCAGGGGTGGGAGAACTTTCTGGATTGGACCTTGATTCAGCTCTCTGAAAGGAAATCTCTTGTTAATTGGTCTTTACGGCCCATAACTCTGTCCTGGCAAGTTCCTCCTTGTGCCTTAGTCTCCATGGCTACGTGTGACATGGTTGCAGGGGAGTTTACCCTGCTTAGGAGGAAATACAGCTTTTACAGCTCTCTGGTGTCCTGAGATTGTTTTAAGCCTCAAATAAACAAATGCTTTGTAAATTTTATTTTCAGTCCAGACTCATGGTTTCTCTGGCCATACATTTCTGTCAAAAATTGGAGAGGGTTCTGCTGTATTTTTTAAAAATATTAATTAATTTTTATTTTATTTTTGACAAATAATAATTTACATATTTATGGGATATGATGTGATGTTTTGACATATGTATTCATTATGGAATGAATAGACCAAGCTAATTAACATATCCATCACCTCACATACTTATCATTTTTTTATGTGTGGTGTGAAATTCTCTTAGCAATTTTAAAATATACATTACATTAGTCACCACCTGTGAAATAGATCTCAAAAAGTTATTCCTTCTGTCTAGCTGAAACTTTGTATACTTTGATCAACATCTTCCCCTCCTCCTGGCCACTGCCCCAGCCTATGGTAACCACCATTTTTACTCTCTGCTTCTGTGAGTTTGGTGTTTTTAGATTCTACATATAAGTGAGGTCATGCAGTATTTTTCTTTCTGTGCTTGGCTTAGTTCTGTTCTGTTTTCTTCCATTACGTTCTTTATGTCAATAGCTAATCACAAAGTCTTTCTTACACTTCATTATTGAGCTTGACTTACTGTATCGTGAGGGTATTCTTACCCGTGCCCTTCTCTCTCCATGAGATGGTGACTGCCTTGAGACTCTCAGGCTCAGCAACATTTGTAATCAGTTCTTTGCCGCAGGACTCAGGCTTTGGGCCTTTGTCACTCAAAAGATTTTCAATCTTATTTCTTACTGTTTGGAATTTAGAGGCAGTCATCTTTTCCAATGCTTTGAGCACACAGATTTCTGGGCTCCATGCCCTTTCATGTATGCCTGCAAACCAGCACATTCTTGACTGAGCATATCTCTTTCTTTGATCTTACCTTTACTATTATATTTTCTTTCATTTTAATACTAATTTTCTACTTTCCAACTTTCTCCCCCAGAGCTATGAACTTGGTAGGCGCTAGGTCTGCCTTTCCAGTTACTGTGGGTGATGGTTTTACCAAATGTTTTGCCAGTGCGGATCCTGGGTCTCCATCTTTTTAGCCTGTGACACTGGTTTCTGTGCTGTCGACTGCCTGATTACTAAGCTAGTGCCTTTTAATACTTTATATCAAGGCACCAATGTCTATGTTAATTAACACCTACTATTATTGTATAAAAACCCAAAATTCTCAGGGGCTTAGCATTTTCAAAGTTTTTTTCTTGCTCCTATGAATTACATTTTGAGGTAGGGTGGTTGTTGGTGGTCTACTCTATTTAGTCATTCCAGAAATTCAGGTGGATCAGAGATCTCTGATCCATTTTATTTTCTTAAAAAAAATTTAAATAGATTTAGGGGCTACAAGTGGTTTTTGGTTACATAGATGAATTGCAAAGTAGAGAAGTATAGGCTTTTAATATACCAGTCACCTGAATAGTGTATATTGTACTCCTTAGGTAACTTTTCATCTGGCACCCCTGTCCCACCCTCCCCTTTATGAGTCTCCAGTGTCCATTAAGTCACTGTGTATGACTATGTGTACCCATAGCATAGCTCCCATTCATAAGGGAGAACGTGGTATTTGATGGGAATTGTATTGAATCTGTAAGTCATGAGCAGCATGGACATTTTAACAATATTGATTCTTCCAATCCAGGAGCATGGGATGTTTTTCCATTTGTTTGTGTCATCAATGATTTCTTTCATCAGTATTTTGTAGTTCTCCTTGTAGAGATCTTTCACATCCTCAGTTAAGCATATTCCTAGGTGATTTATTTATTTATTTATTTATTGCAGCTATTGTAAATGGCATTGAGTTCTTGATTTGATTCTCAGCTTGACTGTTACTAGTGTATAGAAATGCTACTGATTTGTGTACATTAGTTTTGTAACCTGAGACTTTACTGAGTATATTTACCAATTCTAGAAGCCTTTTGGAGGAATCTTTAGCATTTTGTAGGTATAAGATCATATCATTGACAAACAGGGATAGTTTGACATTCTCTTTTCTGATTTGGATGCCTAGTATTTCTTTTTCTTGCTTGATTGCTTTTTCTAGGACTTCCAGAACTATGTTGAATAGAAATGGTGAAAGTGGGCATCCTTGTCTTGTTCTAATTCTTAGGGGGAATGCTTTCAACTTTACCCCATTCACGATGATGTTGGCTGTGGGCTTGTCATGTCTGGCTTTTATCATTTTGGGGTATGTTCCTTCTATGTCTGGTTTGTTGAAGGTTTTTATCAAGAAGTGGTGCTAGATTTTATTGAATGTTTTTCTGTGTGTATAGAGATGATCATATGGTTTTTGTTTTTAATTCTGTTTATGTGGTGAATCACATTTAATGATTTACATATGTTGAAACTTCCTTGCATCCCTGGGATGAAACCCTCCTAATTGTGGTGAATTGTTTTTTTGATGTGCTATTAAATTTGATTTGCTAGTATTTTGTTGAGGATTTTTGCATCTATGTTCATGAGGGATATTGGTCTGTAGTTTTCTTTTTTTGTTATGTCCTTTCCTGGCTTTGGTATCAGAGTGATACTGGCTTTGTAGAATGAGTTAGGGAAAATTTCCTCCTTCTCAATGTTGTGGAACATTTTCTGTAGGATAGGTTCCAGTTCTTTTTTGTAGGTCTAGTAGAATTCAGCTTTGAATCTAATCTGTCTGGTTCTGGGATTCTTTTTTTGGGGGAAGAAGCTTTTTATTACTGATTCAATCTTGCTACTCAATATTGGTCTGTTCGTGATTTCTATTTCTTCCTGATTCAAGCTTCGGAGGTTTTGTGTTTCCAAAAATGTATCCATTTCCTCTAGATTTTC
>NW_012152618.1:7093040-7095882 GCF_000956105.1 Propithecus coquereli | reverse complement strand
TGAGATTCCCTGGTTCAGACTGTCATGCCAAAGACTTGTGCTTGGGAGCAGAGGCAGCTATATCTGCAGCACTGGGTGGTTGAAGGAGGGAAGGGCCTTATTTCCACATCCTTTCCCAGGCTCTGGTGCCGCTTTTCAGAATATTATGGGGGTACAAACACTTTGGTTACATAAATTGCCTTTGCACCATCGAGTCAGCGCTACAAGTGTGCCCATCCCCCAGACAGCATGCACCGCACTTGTTAGGTGTTAATTTACCCATCCCCTCCTAGTCCCTCCCATCTGCCCAACACTCAATGAATGTTACTTCCATATGTGCACACAAGTGTTGATCGATTAATACCAATTTAATGGTGAGTACATGTGGTGTTTATTTCTCCATTCTTCTGATACTTCACTTAGAAGACTGGGCTCCAGGTCCACCCAGGATAATATAAGAGGTAGTTCATCATTTTTTTTATGGCTGAGTAGTACTCCATGGTATACATATACCACACTTTTTAATCCACTCATGTACTGATAGGCACTTGGGTTGTTTCAAATCAAAACCACAATGCAATATCACTTAATTCCAGTGAGAATGGCTTTTATCAAAAGTCCAAAACAACAAATGTTGGCATGGATGCAGAGAGATAGGAACACTCATACACTGCTGGTGGGACTGCAAACTAGTACGACCTCTATGTAAAGTAATATGGAGACACCTCGAAGAACTAAAAGTAGAACTGCCATTTGATCCAGCAATCCCACTGCTTGATATTTACCCAAAGGAATAAAAGGCATTCTATAAGAAAGACATCTGCACTCGAATGTTTATAGCAGAACAGTTCACAATTGCAAAGATATGGAAACAATCCTTTTTAATTTCTGATTGAGCTTATTTGACTCTTTTCTCTTCTTTTCTTGGTTAATCTAGCTAGTGGTCTGTTAATTTTATTTTTTCAAAGAATCATTTTTGTTCCATTGATCCTTTGTATTTTTTGTGGGGGGGTTCAATTTCATTTATTTCTGCTCTGACTTTGTTATTTCTTGTTTTCTGCTGGCTTTGGGTTTGGTTTATTCTTGTTTTTCTAGTTCCCTGAGGTATGAAATTAGGTTGTTGATTTGTGATCTTTATGTCTTTTTGGTATAGGAATTTAGTGCCATGAATTTCCCTCTTAGCACTGCTTTTATGCCATAGATGTTGGTAGTTTGTATTGCCATTGCCATTCAATTCAAAAAATTTTTTTTGATTTCCATCTTGACTTCATCATGACCCAAAGATCATTCAGCAGCAGGTTGTTTAATTTCCACATATTTGTATAGATTGGAGAGTTCCCTTAGGAGTTGATTCCTAGTTTTACTCCACTGTAGTTTGAGAAGATAAATGGTATGATTTTGATTTTTTAAAATTTGCTGAGACTTGGTTTGTGATGTAACATATGGTCTATCTTGGAAAATATTCCATGTCCTTATTAGAAGAATATATATTCTGCAGTTTTGGGGTAGAGTGTTCTGTAAATGTCTATTAGGTACATTTGTACTAGAGTCCCATTTAAGTCCAGTGTTTCTTTGTTGATTTTCTGCCTCAATGATTTGTCTAGTTCTGTCAGTGAAGTGTTTAAGTCCCCCACTATTGTTATGTTGCTGTTTATTTCACTTCTTAGATCTACTAGTATTTGTTTTATGAGTCTGGGAGCTCTGGTCTGGGTGCATATGTATTTAGGATTGTTATATCTTCTTGTCAAATTGATCCCTTTGTCATTATATACTGAGCATCTTTGCCTTTTTTCACTTTTGTTAATTTAAAGTTTGTCTTATCTGATATAAGAATAGCTACTCCTGCTTGCTTTTGGTTTCCATTTGCATAGAATATTTTTTTTTCGCTCCTTTACCTTGAGCCTATGTGGCTCTTTATGAGTTAAATGGGTTCCTTGGAGACAGTAGACATATGAGTTGTATTTTCTTATCCATTCCACCAATCTTTATGTTTCAAGTGGGTACTTTAGACTATTTACATTCCATGTGAAGATTGATATGTGAGGTACTGTTCCAGCCATCATATTGATTGTTACCTATTTTCCCTGTATTCCCTCTTGTGTTACTATTTTATAGGAGCTGTGAATTTTTACTCTCAAGTGTTTTTACACTGGTGAGTATTGACCATTCTTTTTGGTGTTTAAAGCACTTTTGAGCATTTCTTTTAGGGAATCTCTAACGGTGACAAATTCTCTTAGTGTTTTCTTGTCTGAGAAAGATTTTATTTTTCCTTCATTTATCAAACTTAGTTTTGCAGGATACAAAATTCTTGGCTGACAGTTATTCTGTTTTAGAATCCTAAAGATGGGGTCCCAGTACCTTCTGACTTATCAGGTTTCTGCTGAGAAGTCTGCTCTTAATCTGATGGGTTTTCTTTTGTAAGTTATTTGATGCTTTTGTCTCACAGCTTGTAGGATTTTCTCCTTCACTTTGACTTTGGCCAGACTGATGACTATGTGCCTTGGTGATGTCCTATTTGTAAAAAATCTTTCAGGAGTTCATTGCCCTTCTTGTATTTGGATGTCTAAATTTCTAGCAAGACCAGGGAATTGTTGATCCATTATTCCCTCAAATAGGTTTTCCATGTTTTTTGCTTTTCCTTCTTCTCCCTCGGGTATACCTGTGATTCTTATATTTGGGCATTTAATGTAATCTCATATGACTTTCTTAATTTTTCTTGATTCTTTTTTCCTTATTTTTGACTAACTGGATTAATTTGGAAGCCTAATATTCAAGTTCTGAAATTCTTTCTTCTGCTTTGTCTGGCCCATTGTTAAAACTTTCCACTGTATTTTGAAATTCCCTAAATGACTCTTTCATTTCT
>NW_012152618.1:7068897-7092655 GCF_000956105.1 Propithecus coquereli | reverse complement strand
CTCCTGATGAGATTAGCAGAGGCAGGCAGTGGTCCCCCAAGGCTGCTGTGGACCAAGTGGGTATTGAGGAGCACTGGCTGTGGATCCAATGATGTGGACACCCAGGGGCTGAGATTCCCTGGTTCAGACTGTCATGCCAAAGACTTGTGCTTGGGAGCAGAGGCAGCTATATCTGCAGCACTGGGTGGTTGAAGGAGGGAAGGGCCTTATTTCCACATCCTTTCCCAGGCTCTGGTGCCGCTTTTTCTCTGGGGTGGAAACACTCTCCCACGCTACGAACTCCTCTCTGCACTTGCTCAGGACTCAGAAGCCAGTGGTACCTCCTGTACTCCTCTCCGCAGCAGTGCCCTGTGCAATCTCTGGGCAGCTCTCTGTGTCAGTCGGAGGCCTGTGGGGTGGAGGGGCCCTCCGCAGCCAGGATCACAGCGTCCGCGGTGGGAGTGTGGAGCCCTGGGCGTCTCTCACCTGCCCCTTCCCCATGTGCATGCACCTCTCCTGGCTACTGCCCATCTGGCTGAGTGGGTTCCCTGCTTCCTCTCTTTTGCCTTTGGTGCCTCCTGTCGCTTCTCTGTTAAACCCAGTGCTGTGTCCCAGACCATCCACCTTAAGGTGAATCTCTGCTGGCCACCTCAGGTCCTGCCTGTGGGAGTGGCATGGCCCTCTGCGTTCAGTCCGCCGTCTTGGGCCTCTGGAGCCTCTGTTTTCACCAGAGTCGCCCAGAGTATCAATACTAACCAGTAGTTGGAGGAATAAAGAGAGGAGGACAACTGCCAGAAAGGTTTTATAGGCCAGGCCTGGAAGCGGTGGACATTACTGCTGTTCACAGCTTCATTGAGCAGGACTCAGTCACGTGGCCACACATACTTGCAAGGGACGCTGGGAAATGTAGTCCCACTCTGTCCCGGAGAACAGGGGACAGGCTGGTGGTGGCTACCAGCCTCAGTGCATCTGAAGCAGAGACTGCTCCAAGGCCCATATGTATATTAACTGCTTTAATTCTGTGAGGTAGAAAGTGTTGTGATCCTCATTTATAGATGGGGAGTTGAGGAGGACTCTCAGTGGGAGGTTAAATGGCTGGCCCAAGGTCAGCAGTGGGGATGGGATTTGGATCCAGGCTGCCTGCTTCAGGGCCTGCAACCTCATCCACCGCTCCAGACTGAGAAAGTAGAATACAGTAAAACATAAAAGCAAAATATAAAAAAATGATAAGGGTAAAGTACAGACTTAAAGATTAAAAAATGAGAAACAGAAGTGATAAATTTAAAAACTACATAAAATAAAGAGTAATTACTATAAGAATACAAACGTAAACAATGATATGCAAGCATTCAATATAATATAAGGATAAAATACGGCAAATAAACACAAGGGTGAAGAGTAGAGAAAGTAGAAATTAGAAGTAAAGAAAGTAGAAAGTGAAAAAAAGCATAATGATGAAATGAAAAAGTAGTAACATTACAAAGAAATACAAATAAGTTAAATAAGTGAAAATCAAAATATTAAGAAAGACAAAGTAAACTCAGGACTCAATATTTAGTAAGACACAATACAGCTAAGGTTTAAAACAATGAAAATAGAAGTTTTCTCTACTCCAAATAACAAAAGGTTAAAATAAACTAAAAACACAAAATGATAAGTGAAACTGAAATAATATAAAAATTACAACACTTTAGAAGACTGTGGGATTTTAAAAATGAATTCCCAATAACAGGTAAAATAAGTAGCAACATAAAGTCTGCTCTTACAGTGCTCCAATCTGAATCAATGCCTGCTGCTAGGGGTCTCCAGTAGGCATTGCCGGGGCTGAGAGCTGAGGGGTAACGAAGGGGACCTCATGCCTCCCCACTTTATCCCACTCAGGCTCTGAAATGACTGAGTGGAGTGGTGGCAGCAAACCGGTGAAGTAGGAAGCTCCAGGCTCTTGTTCGCCCACAGAAACATTAAAAAACAAAACAACAACTAGAGAATTGCTAAAAAAACTACTGGGACTCTGGAAACAGTCAGAGATCTATAGCAACAAAGTGAACACTGAATTAAGAAAAAAACGTTCAAAACAGTAGATTCTACAGGATTTAAGAGACAAGTGCATAAAAAATAATTATAAACCTATGTTCACTCTATACTGTATAAAGACACTACATGAAGATATAATTTGTGACATCAATAACATAAAGGGGATGGAACTGAATAGAATTAGAAATTATGTATATTTATATTGGCATCAATTCAAAATAGATTATTATAACTTTGGGATATTATATGTAATCCCCATGGTAACCACAAAGAAGATAGCTATAGAATATACACAAAAGGAAATGAGATAGGAATCAGAATGTGTCACTATAAAAAAATCAACTAAACATAAAAAAAGCAGTAATGGAGGAAATGAAGAACAAACAAAAAAAATGACAATACATACAGATAGCAAAATGGTAAAAATAAGTCCCTATTAGTAATTACTTTAAATGTAATTGGATTAAACTCCCCAATCAAAAGCATGGATTGGCAAAATGGATAAAAGCAGATGATCCACCTGCATGCTGTCTATAAGAGACTCACTTTAGATTTAAAGACATATACATGTTGAAAGTGAAAGGGAGGGAAAAGATGCAAATAACGACCAAAAGAGAACTGTGGGGTCTGTACTAATAGCAAACAAAATAGAGTTAAGTCAAAAACTGTTACAAGAAAAAAAAAGAACATTATATATTGATGAAAGGAACAATTTTATAGAAGACATAATGATTATAAACATGTATGCACCAAACATCAGAGCTCCACAATACATGAAGCAAACATTGACTGAACTGAAAGTGGAGCTAGACAGCTCTACAATAACATGTCTGAGTAATGCGGTACGTGGGCTGGTCCAGCCTCCTTCATGGTCCCCACATCACTCGATGTGGATATCTTGGACATCTGCAGTCTTCCGAAGCTCCATGTTGCCTGCTGGCATTCAGTCCCTATACTTCCTGTGAATTCTGACTTGAGCTATACTGCCCCTACAACTTGGCAAAGAACATTTCTGCCTTGGTTGCATCACCTCCCAGCCTCCTGCCTGAAAATCTGACCCTTTCCTCCAAACTCCATCCCCACTAGGGAGTCTTTTTTAATGAGCCAAGATTAATGATTTGCATCACTTATGCTCCACCTATTACACATGTAATCTGTACCATTCATTTACCACATCACATCTGATACTTTTTTACTTGATACACATATTTCTGTTTTGTGTATTTGTTTGATCTCCCCAGCGAGATCTTTAGTTCCAGGAAGGCTAATGCTTCTTTAAGTTTCTGGCATTTAGCACTATAACCTAGATGTGGAATCTTATTTTTCTATTGAATTAAAAGATATCTCCCTAAATTAGACACACACACTGATCTTGATCCTAAGGTTTAGCTAATAGAAGCGTCCTAGCTATTAAGTTGAACAGACATGTCCAAATGACTTAATTTTGTGAGTCTCAGTTTCATATGCTAATGCCATTTATATCTATTAATGTATCTATCTGTGTCTATGTCTGTATCTCTATCGCTTAACCATCACAACAGCCTAAGGAGAAGAAATTCTTTTTTTTTTTTTTTTTTTTGAGACAGAGTCTCACTCTGTTGCCTGGGCTAGAGTGCCATGGCGTCAGCCTAGCTCACAGCAACCTCAAACTCCTTGGCTCAAGCGATCCTACTGCCTCAGCCTCCTGAGTAGCAGGGACTACAGGCATGTGCCACCATGCCCGGCTAATTTTTTCTATATATATATTTTTAGTTGTCCAGATCATTTCTTTCTATTTTTTAGTAGAGACGGGGTCTCACTCTTGCTCAGGCTGGTCTCGAACTCCTGACCTTGAGCGATCCACCAGCCTCGGCCTCCCAGAGTGCTAGGATTACAGGTGTGAGCACCGTGCCTGGCCGAGAGGAAATTCTTATCCCCATTTTTCAGGTGAGGAAACTGAGGCCCAGACACATTAAATAATTTGCCAAGGTTACCCAACTCATAAATGGAAGAGCTGCGCTGGGATTTGAACCTAGATCTCTCTGACTCCACTGCTTATTATTATTTTAAAGACCTACAAATACTTACCTTTCAATCCTTTAACTTTATCTTGTCTATGATCTAAGTTCAAGCGTTTCATTATCTTCCACCGGTATATCTAATGATAATTGTGGTAGGCAAAATAATGGCCCCACAAAAACGTCTGCCTCCCAATTCCTGTAACCTGTGACATATGTTACCTTACGTGGCAAAAAGGGACCGTGCAGATGTGATTAAGTTAAGATTATCTAGGATTAACCAAGTGGACCCAGTGTAATCACAAGGTGCTTATAAGGGAAAGAGGGAGGCAGGAGTCAAAGTCAGAGAGAGCTTTGAAGATGCTAAACTGCTGGTTTTGAAGATAAATGAAGAGGCCAAAGCCAAGGAATTCAGGCAGCTTCTGGAAGCCTGAAAAGTCAAGGAAACAGATTCTCCCCTGGAGCCTCCAGGAGTAAAGCAGCTTTGCTGACACCTTGATTTTAGCCCAGTGAGACCCATTTTGGTCTTCTGACCTCCAGAACTATAAAATAATAGATTTGTGTTACTTTAAGCCACTAAGTTTGTGGTGATGTGTTATGGCAGCAATTGGAAACTAATGCAGTTGACCCTTGAACAACACAGGTTTGAATAGCATGGGTCCACTGATATGCAGATGTTTTTCAATATATTGAAAAAATTTTTGGAGATTTGCAACAATTTGAAAAAAGTCACAAACCCCATAGCCTAGAAACATCCAAAAAATTAAGAAAAAGTTAGATATGTTATGAATGCATAAAATGTATGTAGATACTAGTCTATTTTATCATTTACTACTATAAAATATACACAAATCTATTATAAAATTTTAAATTTGGCCGGGTGTGGTGGCTCATGCCTATAATCCTAACACTTTTGGAGGTCGAGGTGAAAGGATCGCTTGAGGCCTAGAGTTTGAGACCAGACTGGGCAACATAGCGAGACCCTGTCTCTACAGAAAGATTTGAAAATTAGCCAGGCATAGTGGCACATGCCTGTCATCCCAGCTACTTGAGAGGCTAAGGCAGGAGGATCACATGAGCCCAGGAGTTCAAGACTGAGGTATGATTGCACCACTGCACTCCAGTCTGGGTGACGGAGTAGACCCTGTTTCTAAAAAAAGAAAAAGTTAAATTTATCAAAACTTATACACACAAACATAGACCATACACAGCACCATTTGCAGTCAAGAAAAATGTGAACAAGCGTAAATATGCAGTATTAACTCATAATTGCATAAAATTAACTGTAGTACATACTGTACTGCTTACTACCTTAATTTCATAGACACCTCCTGTTGCTGTTTGCTGTGAGCTCAAGTGTTGCAAGTATCTGCTTAAGACCCCGTGTGATGCTAATCATCTCCACGTGAGAAGTTCATCTCTCCAGTAAATTGCATATTGAGGGCGAAAGTGGTATCTTTCTACTCTCATGTATTTTCCATTGTGTTTATGGCAGTACTGTACACTTCTAATAATAACACCAGGGGACCCATATGAAGTGCCACTAGTGATACCAGAAGTGCTCCCAAGAAGCAGAGAAAACTCATGACGTTACAAGAAAAAGTGGAATTGCTTGATATGTCCCGTTGGTTCCGGTCTGCAGCTGTGGTTACCCACCATTTTAGAGGATTCATCTTGTAAACAGACAATGTAAACTTACAGTGCCAATAAATACAGTACAAATATAGTACAGTACTGCAAATGTATATTTTTTCCTTATAATATTTTCTTTTCTCTAGATTACTTTATTGCAAAAATACAGCATATAATTCATATAACATACTGTGTTAATTGGCTGTTTATGTTACCAGTAAGGCTTCCAGTCAACAGTAGGTTATTAGTAGTTAAGTTTTTGGGGAGTCAGAATTACATGTGGATTTTTAACTGTGTGGGTGCAGGGGGTTGGTGCCCTGAACTCTTGTGTTGTTCAAGGGTCAACTGTATAACAGTTTTCCTGCCTTCCCTGCTCTCTTGATGATTTCTGAGCTAGTTTTCTAAGATTTCCTCTTCTTCTTCACGTCTTTCCCTCCCTGGGCCCCCATCCCTGGTCACATTTCAGGGCTCCACTTCATCCGCTGCGTCATCACCCACCGTGGGTGTGGAGGAATTCTTGCTCCCATTTAAGGCCATGACCGGCTAATTGCCTTTCTGGCTGTTTTCTCTTAAAAGGTGGTGTGGGACATAAAAATAGTCCACGTGTGGTCTCAGTAGGGCAGGGAGCAGTAGGTCTCCACCTCTTTTAATCCGAATGCTAGTTCCCTTCAACGCAAGCCGAGACAATGCCTATGTTTGGTGCCTGCATCACATATGTTGCTTACTGCTGAGTTTGTTGTTAACTACAACCCCTAAGGTTTTCATGTCATATTAAAGCAAAAGCCATGATGAGTTGTTCTTGTATCGTGTAGAATGCTTGCCATCTTGTGTCATGTCGCTTTTGTCTAAAAGAGGAAAAAAAAAATGTAATGCACAGAATTATTCTCTCCAGGGAAAGATTTAAAGACCAGGCTAATAAAGAGAGACAGATGGAATTATGAGAGAAATATGGCAAATTCTAGAGCTAATCTAATTAAATGGCCATGGGAACTTTTCACTGGTGCATAAATAAAATATGATAATCAGTGTCAGCTAAGAAACCCTCCTCCGCAAATATCTAATCTTTTATTTATCATTACATAAAAATGTTGTCTTTTAACAAATAGTGATGTGATGCAAAAGAAGCCTGGAGAAGCAAAGAGACACAGGGTAGGTGGTGGCCCATCCTCTCTGCCCACCCCTCCCTACATACTCTAAAGATGGCAGAGGATCTCCCAACCATTTCAATCCGTGACACGTGTGACCTCGCCAGCTTGCAGGATAAAATGAAAGGCTCTTAGGGAAAGGAAAAGGCATTCAGCCTCACCCAATCATAATGGGCTCCGAGGAGAACTGGAAACCTGGAGAATTGGAGAGGAGAGGTCAGGGCCCGCTTCAGACAAGGGGGCCGCTGTGGTTGTTGAGAATTCTCCCAGACGGAATAGTTCTTTCCTGTTAAATTCAAAATGACTGTGCTCTGAACCCTCAGAGCTTCCTGGGATTTGTATTTAAATGATTACGTATTCCCAGGCAAATATTTGAACAATGTAGCTAAGGCGCAGTGCCTTCAAAGTGAATAAACCATCTGGCTTCCCTGCCATGAAGGCCTTGCACAGCCTGGCCACAGGAGCGCGGGAGCCCATATCCTGAAGGATGTCTTTAGAGGACAGCTGGGAACTAGTGTCCCCTAAAAGGAGGAGGAACTAGTGAGATTATATGGGGCAGTTCAAAGGTTGCCAAGAGATGTAGGAAGAAAATTTTAATTTGCACACTTGAGCTTTACAGTTTGTCTGACTCCTTTGGAGTTTACCTTTTTTTAAATTGCAGAATCAAGGCTTAACTATTTTCTTACCTTCAGTGACCGTTCCTCAGCCCTCCTAACCGTGATAAGCTGCAGGGAAGTTAGTTTGCTCATGTGATATGCTGTCGTATTAACACGCACACGCAGGGCGATTGCCATTTTAACTTCCCTTGGACGTGCTTCATCTTCCTTCGATTAAGATCAAATTGCTTCCTACTTCGGTAAATCCAATTCAGGCTTCTTCCTGATCATAGGTTAAAGTTTTAATTTAAAGTCGCCTTTCTTTTAAAAATTAGCAATTCAAATTGCAAGGTAGTAAGCTGCCCAGATTCAGGGGCTATTGGTGTTGGAAGGTGCCTTCGCTGTCATCTGTCCTGGGTGATGCTTCTGTTGAATTCTTGTGAGGACAGAATGGTCACTACTTTAAACAGATTAAGGGTAACTATAAATGAAAGTGCCTTGTAAACTGTAGAACATTAAAAAATTATTAAGTATTATTAGCATTTGTAAAGATACTTTTTCCATTGTCGCCAACATTACTTATTTTTTAAACTATTTTATTGAGGTATGACTGACATACAAAAAACTACACGTATTTAATGCATACATCTTGATGAGTTTGGGCCTAAGTACACACCCGTGAAACCATCACTACCATTAAGGCCTTAATCATACCCATCCACTCCCAAAGTTTCTTTCTGCCCCTTTTTTATTACTATTATTAATTTTTTGTAAGAGCACTTAACAAAATCTACCCTCTTAGCAAATTTTAAATATATAATACAGTATTGTTAGCTGCAGCATTATGCTGTATAGCACATCACACTTTAGTAGATTAAGCTTTACTTATTATTAACATGCATTTTCCTATTGAACTCCTATCTTACCTCTTGTGAATATAAGCTAAAATAGCTTTATAGATCATTTGGTCAATTTTTTTACCCCAAGCAGTTATTCCTGTTCAGGTGTGGGATGTGTCCCTCAGTGGTCCCAGAGATTATTTTCAGAGTCCCAAGGACATGACACGGGATACCACTGACTCCCATTCTCACATTCTCCTTCTGTCAAGGAGAAAGTCTCAGTTTTCCGCTAGTGCACGTTGAACCTTCTCTAACATTAATTTCCCTTGGTAATAAAGAGAGCCAAGCAGGCTTCTGCCCCCAAAATCTTTGGCCCCCAAAATGTCTTTGTCTTTATTGGTAAGGTTATCTCCTAATTACGGTGAATCATTGTCTTATCCCACTGATGGTAGTGATACCATAAAAATTTTCTTAAAAACTATAGTTATTTGAGCAAAAGGAATGAGCCAATTTAAACAAAAGTGTAAAGAGAATAGTATGACAGGTGGTGTTCAGGGGTACTGAGCACCCCGAGGTGCTGTGGGACCTCCTCTCCACGGTCCCTGAGAGGTGGACCACCGATCGGAGCGCTGCCCCTTTTAACAGACAACACACACTTTGCTGTTTCCTGTGGCGATATTTTTATATGTCTGCAGACAGCACTTACGTGCACCTTTAAGTCTTTCCTTCTTTAGGCCATGCCCTTCTGGTTTCTTCACGTGTTTCTTATATGATGTCCCCTTCACTGGGGACTCGAATCTGTCAGTTTCTCTGTTGGGCAAGCTCCCTGTTCGCCATGTTGATAGAAGCAGCCCTGGGCTGAGAGCAGGGAGCAGTTCCTCAAAGCAGTTGAGAAAGGGAAGTCAGAGACCAAAGGAGACTAATGGGGTGACACAGAGGAAGCGCATACTTGTCCACCTCTAGTCTGCCAAGTCTGTGATTTTTCAGACTGTACTGAGCATATTCTACTGATTGTGTCTGTGAGTCTTTAGTTCTAGGTCATGATTGATTCGACCTCATTTGGGGATGTGGACTCGTTTGAAATGGTGAGGTCTTCTTTTTCTATCTTTTTACCTCTCTTGGGCTTCAGTTCCTCCTAAATTATGCTACCGCTATCCTTTCCAATCTGAAGATCACTTCCCTTAACAGAGACAAAGGCCGTGTAATTCTGTTACCACCGTGCCCTAGGCAGTGCGCCCTTCCTTGCCTGGTTGACTTTCTTGTCTTGGTCTGTTTCTTTGTTTTAAGCACACCTCTGTGCTGTCCTTAGCAAATTTATAGAAAACAGAGCTTATTCTGGCCTTTAGTCTTCTTGACATTTTTCTTATTGCTTTGTGACCCTTTTGTACTTACTCCTTGTTACTTCCCTTCTGTTTATCGTTGCTCCTGCCCTTTGAAAATTCTTACCTTTCAGACAGCTTCCCTTCTAATCTCAGGAGTACTGTACTTACCCACCTCGCCTGCCTTGGGATTATTGTATTAATTAATGTCTCAGGACACTTGTGAAAGACACCTGTTCCTTGACTTCCTGCCCTAGGGATTGTGGTTTTGGGAAGCTGGGGAGAGGCTCAGAAATCTGCATTTTCATAAGTCTCCCAGGTGATTTTGATGCGGGTGATCCCAGGCCCACACTCAAGCCTGACTAGTCTGGAGTGGAAGGTCCCAATGTCTTTCCTTCGTCAAGCCATACATGAAGATGAGTTGTGGGGTGACCTCTGGTGGGTGCAGGGGGACTCCCTGGAGCTTACCCCAGGGTCGAGCCAGCTTTAGTTCTGCTCTTTCCTTTTTCCTTCATGAAAGATAATTAAACGGGACTGAGTGAAGGTAATATTGCTGTAAGTATTAAGTTGAATCTGTTCTAATTACAACAAATTAAATAACTCACAGTTTTAGTGCTTTATTACTACCCCCAGCCTGCCTCCCACCCCAGCACTTGTGTGCTGTTTCTGGAAGGTGAGGAACTGACTCACCCAGCATCCCTTCCTTGGCTTGCTCTTTCTTCCCCTTCCCTCCCCTCTCCTCCCCTCCCCTCCCCTCTCTTCTCCTTCCTTCTTATTAGAGACTGGGCTCTCTCTACGTTGCCCAGGCTGGAGTGCAGTGGTTACTCACAGGTGTGACCACAGCTCCTTGCAGCCTCCAACTCCTAAGCTCGAGCAATCCTCCCACCTCAGCCCCCTGAGTAGCTGGGACTATAGGTACATGCCACCATGCCCTACTTTCTCCTTGGCTATTTCTAACTCCAACTTGACCTGGTCCCTTCCTCCCAAGGTTTCCCTCCTACCATGTAACAGGCAAATTCGGTGTGGCTGTCAGAGTAAGTCTGATGCCATTCACTAGGGAGGATCTTTCACTAGGAGCCTTGGCTTGAAACCAAATTGACTACAGCACATTTTCAGATCGGAAAGCTTCCGTCTAGAGAACTTTGCACATCGTACAAGGTAGTGATGTTTGGACGCCACCGCTGTGTTGTGTTTTTCTTAGAGTTCTTAGTAGTCAATTTATTGTGAGAGGTTGAAATCTTTCACAGATAATCAGCAAACATCACTGAGCAATTATACTTTTGGGATCACATCTGAGAATTGGCGAATGTGAAAATAGGCCATACAGACTCCATGGAAATCCAGATCCACACTCTGAGAGAGGCGCACTTATCCCAGACTCTCGTGCACAGCGCCAGTGCCAGTTGTGTGCAGGATGGGGTAGGACTGAGGCTGAGCGTGAAGCCAGACTCCCTGGGATCCAGTCCTGGCTCTAACACTAGCCAGTTGTGTTACTTATCTCCTGTGAAGCTCAGTGATCTTATTTTAAAAATAGGGTCATAATGATCCTTACCTCATCAGGTTTTAGTGAGGATTAAATGACATAAAATTTGCTAAGAGTTTAGAATGTGCCTGGCACTTAGGAGGTGTTCAGTGAATGTCTGGTGAGCACATGGACATCAGATGATGTCGAATTTGTCAAGCTCGTTTTTGATATTTGTTTTCAAGTCCCTCCCATTCTGAGTTTTTTTCCAGATCACATCTGTTATGTGTATCATAAAGCCTTATATTAATAGTTTTGGGAGGAAGGCGTGATGGGGATTGAATAACGTAGGCATTAACCAGGCTGTTACTGCAAGAATATTTGAGCCCTAAGCTATTGGGATAAGACTGGGCTGTCAATCGTGGAAAGTAGCATTAGTGAAACTTTTCCTTTCTATGGAACTTTACTGTTTGTAATGTGTTTTCTTATGTCCTATCTCATTTAAACATAAGGAAAAACTGATGTGCAGAGAAGCAACTGATCTTCTTCATGTCTCATGAGCAGGCTAGGTGTGACCCAGGTGTGCAGCCTCTGATCGGTGTCTTGGACACCCACAGAGATGTTCCCTGCAGTGTATCGGAGCACTTGTGGGTTCATAGAGTCCCAGCCCTATGCTAAGCATCGTAGGAGGTCATAATAAAAACAGATTTGTACCTTCCTGGCCATGTGTATGTAGTTCTGCTTAAGAACACAGTTAAATGAACTTGTTGCCTATATAAATACAGAGCCTGATGACAGAAACCATCCCACAAGTAACCTTGGAAACTCACCTTCCAGATGGAGTGAGGATGTGTGTACTGTCCCTGATGTCCCATTGTTTCCACCCCATCCCTACCCACATCCAAACTCACCCTCTGCTGTCACCGGGGGCTCTTTTGGAGGCTGGGAAGGATTTTAGTCCTGTCTGGCCCTCTCGCAAGATTAGTGGTATAATTGAAAATGTGCCCACAAGCATAATCTCTGAATTGGTGGATTTAAAACAAAGCTGATTAGAGACTTCCAACTGTAAGTGTGTAAAAAGAAAATCTCTTTTTAAAAGATGTTATTGATAACGAAAAGCTGAGACCCTTGATACTCTGCACAAAGCTGGTGTGGGCTTTATATAGATATGTACGCATCTACGTGTGGCCTGCTTATTGGTTCTTAGGCCAGTCCCACCCACAAAGTGTGACACTTTCTTGGTTGGTCTTGCCAAAAATGACATGTGTGTTTTCCTTTGGGATGATGGGATGATCGCTGGGCCCTGCAGTTTCTCTCCCTGCCTCTTCCTCAGCCCTACCCTATCTCACTTCTCAGCATGGCCCTGCTCTGGTGCCTCCGTGGTTGTTAATGGTCACCCTCAGGGACAGAGATCTAGGCGAGAAGGGAGACTTTATGTGAAATCAGTAGGAAGTTGATTTTTGACACCAAGAAAATAGTTCACTTTATCTGTCAGACAGATAGGCCATTTGTACATTTTTTTCTTCATATGTGTATGTTTACTGTCAAAACTTCCTGAGCTAGTAGGTCTCTCGAGGCGGCTGAGAGATCCTATTATAGAAGGTGCCTCTGTGTCATTGGCCTGCATCCGCGTAGGTGCTGCCGCAAGGGAGAACCACAGAGGCCGCATGCACCATTGGCCAACATCCCTCAAGAGGCTCCTGGGTGAGGGCTTTCTCTGTCTTGTCTTGTCTTGTCTTTTGTCTTTAAGGGTCCTTCCTTACTCCCTTGCCCAATGTGTGAGGTCTTTTCCCCATGAGCTGTATTTTCCTGGTCCTGGTAGCTATAGTCTGCAGCTATGCTGTACTCCTTTCCCTTTGTTACTTGAATCACTTCCACTTTGTCATAACATACAACAGTTGTGTATTAGTCTCATCCCTTTTGGAACATTTTTAGGTCTTAATTCCATCATCCATCATGCTGAAGAGAATGGGGCAACGAAAGAGCCCTGCATCAGGGACCTGGGACCCTCCCTGCATCTTTTTTTTAATTAAAAAAATTTTATTTAGTTTGAAATAGTTATAGTTTTGTAGGAAGTTGCAGATAATAGAGGTCCTGCAGACCCTTCACATAGTTTCTTCCAATGAGTACACTTTACATAATTATAGCACAATATCGAAACCAGGAATTTGACGCTAATGTAATGTGTGTGTATAATTCTGTGTTGTTTGATCATACGTTTAGGTTTTTGTAACCACTAATGCAATCAAGAAACAGAATTATTCCATAACTACAAAGATCTCCCCCTTGCTGTCCCTTTACACTCACACCCATTCCCCAATATCCTTTTAGGATTTAGAGTCCTTTGGCCTGGAACTGTCATTCATCAGCTATGATCCACCTGCCTCTGCCACTTGTTCGTGCCTCCAACCTCCATTTGTGCACAGGGAACTTGGGAGAGGCCATCTCAGATCCTTTTGGTGAAGTCCAGGCAGTAATGACCTCTATCTTCCCTCTGACTTGCCACGCCTGGCACACAGCAGAGTTCTCTATTATCTTTTCCCCTTTGTTATTTGCTGTTTAAATAAAATAAAGTTCGTTCGACATGTTTTATTTCCAATAAACCCTTGTAGGCTCTTTCCATTTGTAAGTGCTCACAAATAACCCTATTTATTAATCTCCAGATATCCTATCTGGTATCTGTGTCACGCTCATTGGTTTGCAAATCACTGGACTTGCAGTGATTTGCAGTGACTTTGCAGAAACAGCCTGTTTCCCTTTTTAGAACATGGACAGATATTTTTGTCTTTCTAGCTTGTTGACATGTCTCCTATCCTCCTGAATTCCTCAAAGACCACTGCAGCAATTTGCCAATCTCATTTTCACATTCCTTCCGTGTAATAAGTGAATTAAAGCCAATTTATTACCCAGGATTGCCTCATTTATTTCAAAGGAAGCTGTGTACCAAGGAAGCTCCATTCCCTCAGTGAGCGCTAACTCAAGTTTTAAAGCTCATTCTAGAGAAAAACAGACTTACCTCGTTTGTTTTAGCTATTAAAGACCTTTTTAAAAAAGGAAATAGGCCTTTGGATGTTGCTGGAGGGTGAGAAAAATAGCCCAAAGACTGAAAAGGTAAATGAAAATAAAGGGGGAAATGATTTGGAGCATGTAGAGTGTGTGAACCTCTCCCTCAAGGGCAATGAGGAGATTTTTAAAGTAGTGTCTGGTCAGGGCAGGCACTCGTAGAGGATTTCTGTAACTCTAGGGGAAAATATAGATCTGTTAAAATTTTCATGAGTTTCTTATATTTCTGAGAAATTGCTTACAGGTTATCTGATATTTTCCTGATAGTGTGGAAATTTCCATTGACTTGTATGTCTTTCTATTGACCCATTTATTTTCTCTTTACTGCATTTTACTTTCTTAGGAAGGCAAAACAAAACAAACTCCCCTAAAACTAAGTCTAACGCAGACTGCTGAATAACATTACTTTAACTGATTAACAGATTTTCCCCCCACAAAGGAGGGAAAAAGGGAGAAAATTAATAGCTCTTACCTCTTGTAAAAAATTGTTAAGGAAAATTCTAAGGTGTTATTAGAATCCAAGGCTGACTTCAGGTGCCCACAAGAACTTGGGGAAAGGAACTAAGATTTATTAAGCATGTATCATCGCCTGCCACAGGCTCTGATTTTTTAAAAATACATGTTCTTGATTTTATTGTATCCTCACAACAGCCTTTCGAGGTATGGGGACTATGCCCATTTTACACATGAACAAACTGAGGTATGGACAGGCTAAGTTCAGGATCACCCACGGGAACTGACAGAATTAAGATCTGACCCTTTGATTAGCTACAAGACTTTCCCTGAATATTAAACTGGTAAGCCTTATACATAACAGTTGAGACTAATCATCTACAGAAATAACTCAGGGCTTGTCTGTAAACATCCTACACTCGAAGGTGACAGCAGTGTAACCTTGGGAAGGCAGGATGTGATTGTAAATAAGAAAACTGACATCTAATACATCGTCTTGGTCTTGTCTGGGCAAAGGTTTCTAGCAGAGAGGGATGATCAGTATGGAGCTGTAAGAAGGAGGCCAAAGAGGAGGAATGAATTTGCTCACACATAACCCTCCAGAACCCGGGGATCATAGAGGCAGCAGGCACTTTTCTAGCAGGCAGGCGGCTCCGCGTGGGGGAGATGTTTGCTCCCGCTGTCGTGGTTGAGGACAGCAGACATGGATCATCTATGTGCTGGGACAAGGCAATGTGGACAGGTGGCACAGACCACAGGCTCTCCAGGGGGACCATGAGCTCATGATCTCAGATCTTTAAAACCACCTTGCAGGGAAGATATTATAACTAACTTTCCCCAGATGAGAAAACTGAGGCTGGGAAAAGTTATACTTTTAGCAAGTCAAGAGCTATAAGGGGTAGAGGTGGGTTTAAACCCAGTCTGACTTCAGAACTCTCCTGACTACATTATTCTGTCTCCTAAAAGTCTTGTCACCCCTGCAATGCTGAGCATTAGTTTTCTCTTCTAATGGAGACCGGTTCACACTAGGTGACTCGAATTCTGTGGAGCTAGGCAATGTCCCAGCTAGCTGTCCAGAGTGTGCCTGTTGAGGGATTCCCCCTTTAGCTCCTTTGACTTCCATCCCCTGAGGACACAGACCTCCTCAGTACGCACTGCCTTGGACTGCTCTAGTGATTTTCCCACGGTTGGTTTCTGACCGATCTAGTGACCTAGCTCCGTGCTGGTGTACACCTGGCTGAGATACCTAAGGGCAAGTCATCACCATATTCTGAATTCATGCCCTTAGGGCAGCAGCCAGCATCTCCAGGTCCTCGCCTTTTCTGGCAGATGGCCCTCCTCTGGCAGTTTACGTGTTATCTATCTGACTGTAGTGACTGGTAAAGGCACTGGCATCTCATTTTAATAATTTAAAAATCATAAAATGTGTCACTTTGGGTACAAAAGCTTTCAAAAGGAGTTCAGTGCAGATGTTTAGTTGCTTTCCACAGTGCAAATACATATTGATATAACCAAAGCACGCTTCAGATATTTAAGCATCAAAGCATCCCTGGAGACTTATTCTTAACAGTAGAATGTGTTGCTTTGTTCAAGATGATTCCATAGCAAAGAGGCATTATAAAGGCAAGAAGAGACAAGAATTCTTTATAATTACTGTTTGAATGTAAATGAGTACTTGAAAACAGTTTACTCTCTTAAACATCCTAAGTATTCCCCACTGTCATCTCCCATAAGGCATTAATCTATTTAAACAAACTCTCTTTTTTTAATTTTAAAATATTAAGGGAGTACAAATGTTTTAGGTTACATTAATCACTTTTGTAATACTTGAGTCCTAATTAACACACTATAGGTGTGCCCATCACCCAAATAATGTTCATTGTACCCATTAGGTAGGTTTTTGCTCCTCCCCTCTTCTCTCCTCCCCCCAGTTGATTTCCACTGAGTTTTACTTCCTTCTATGCACACGTGTGCTGATTGGTTAGTTCCAATTTAATAGTGAGTGTATGTCGTATTTGTTTTTCCATTTTTGCGATATTTCACTTAGGAGACTCATCTCCAGTTCTGTCTAGATTGTTGCAAAAGGTATTCATCCTTTTTTATGGCTGAGTAGTACTCCATGGTATACTTATACCACATTTTATTAATCCACTCATAAATCGATGGGCACTTGGGTTGATTCCACATATTTGCAATTGTGCATCGTACTGCAATAAACATTTGAGTGCCGGTGTCTTTTTGATGAAAAGTCTTCTTTTCCTTTGGGTAAATACCCAATAGTGGGATTGCTGGATCAAAAGGTAGGTCTACTTTTAGTTCTTTAAGGAATCTCCATACTGCTTTCCATAGAGGTTGTACTATTTACTAATTTTCAGTCCCATCAACAGCATATAAGCATTCCTTTCTCTCTGCATCCACAATGGAATCTACTGTTTTTGGACCTTTTAATCATATCTTAGGGCACAAAACAGTTCTCAACGTATTCAAAAAAATTGAAATCATGCCATGTATCTTCTCAGACCACAGAAGAATGACACTAGAAATCAATCAAAAGAGCAACACTAAAACCTACACAAAGACATGGAAATTAAACAACTGACTGCTGAATAATCATTGGGTCAAGAATGAAATTAGGATGGAAATAAAAAAATTCTTTGAACTGAACAACAAAGGTGACACAGGCTATCAAAATCTGTGGGACACAGCAAAAGCATTCCTCAGGGGGAAATTCATAGCCTTAAATGCCTACATCAAAAAGACAGACCACAGATTAACAACCCAATGTCACACCTCAAGGAACTAGAAAAGGAAGAACAAACCAAACCCAAAGACAGCAGAAGAAAAGAAATAACAAAGGTCAGAGCAGAACTAAATGATTTGGAAAATAAACAACAACAACAAAAAAATACAAGGATTAATGAAATAAAAAGTTGGTTTTTTTAAAAGATAAACCAAAATGACAGACCACTTGCTAGATTAGCCAAGAACAGAAGAGAAAGGACCTAAATAAGCTCAATTAGAAATTAAAAAGGTGACATTACAACTGCTACCACAGAAATACAAAACATCATCCATGAATACTACATAAATCTCTATGCGTATAAACTGGAGAACACAGAGGAAATGGACAAATTCCTGGAAACACAAACCTCCCAAGACTGAACCAGGAAGAAATAGAACTCCTGAACATACCCAAGATGAACAGTGAGATTGAAACAGTAATAAAAAATGCCCCCCACCCCCAACCAAAGCCCTGGACCAGATAGATTCATAGCCAAATTGTGTCATACCTACAAAGAATACTTGATATGCATAATACAGATATGATTTCATAATATTGAGAAGGAGGCATCCTTCTCAACTCATTCTATGAAGCCAGTATCACCTTGATACCAAGGCCAGGAAAAGACACAACAACAACAAAAAAGAAAACTACAGACCAATATCCCTTATGAATATAAATGCAAAAATCCTCAATAAAATACTAGCAAACTAAATTGAATAGGACATCAAAAAAAATAATCCACCATGACCAAGTGGGCTTCATCCCGGGGATACAAGGATGGTTCAGCATACGTAAATCAATAAATGTGATTCACCACATAAACAGAAGCAAAAATAAAGACCATATGATCATCTCAATAGATGCGGAAAAAGCATTTGACAAAATCCACCCTTTCATGATAAAAACCCACAACAAACTAGGAACAGAAGGGACGTATCTCAGAATTATAAAGGCCATATAAGACAAACCCTCAGTCAACATCATACTGAATAGGGAACATCATCCTGAAAGGGACATCATTCCCCCTAAGAACTGGAACAAGACAAGGATGCCCACTGTCACCACTTCTATTCAACATGGTGCTGAAAGTCCTACCCAGAGCAATCAAGCAAGAGAAGGAAATTAAGGGTATCCAAATTGGGAAAGAGGAGGTCAAACTATTACTCTTTGCCAAAAACATGATCTTGTATCTAGAAAACCCCAGAGATTCCACCAAGAGTCTCTTGGAATTGATAAATAAATTTAAGAAAGTCTCAGGATACAAAATCAATGTATATAAATCAGTACCATTTTTATATACTAATAACAGTCAAACCAAGAGTCAAATAAAAGACTCAATGCCATTCACAATAGCTACAAGAAAATAAAATACTTAGGAATATACTTAACCAAGGAGGTGAAAGATCTCTACAAGGAGAACTATAAAACTCTGAGGAAAGAAATCGTGGAGAATACAAACAAATGGAAAAACATCTCATGCTCATGGATAGGTAGATCCACATTGCTAAAATGTCCAAACTACCCAAAGTGATTTACAAATTCAATGCAATCCCCATCAAATTACCAACATCATACTTCACAGAACTAGAAAAAATAATTCTACACCTTGTTTGGAACCAGAAAAGAGCCTGAATAGCAAAGCAATCTTAAGCAAAAAGAAAAATCTGGAGATATCACATTACCAGATTTCAAACTATACTACAAGGCTATAGTAACCAAAAAAGCACAGTATTCGTACAAGAATAGAGACACAGACCAATGGAACAGAACAGAGAACCCAGATATAAAACCATCTACCTACAACCAACTTGTCTTTGACAAAGCAGACAACAATATACACCAGGGAAAAGAAGACCTATTTAATAAATGGTGCTGGGAAAATTGGATAGCCACATGCAGAAGAATGAAGCAGGACCCCTACCTCTCACCTCTCACAAAAATTAATTCAAGATGGATAAAAGACTTAGATCTCTGGCATGAAACCATAAGAATTCTAGAGGAAAATGTAGGAAAAACTCTTCTAGCTATTGGCCTAGGCAAAGTATTTATGACTAAGACCCCAATGGCAATCATGGCAACAACAAAAATTAATAAATGGGGTTTGATTAAACTGAAAAGCTTCTGGACAGCTAAGGAAACAATCAACGGAGCAAACAGACAACCTATAGAATCGGAGGAAATATTCGCAAGCTACATATCTGATAAAAGGCTAATATCTAAAATTTACAAAGAACTCAAGCAAATCACCAAGAAAAAAACAAACAATCCTATTAAAAAGTGGGCAAAAGGCCGGGCGCAGTGGCTCACACCTGTAATCCTAGCACTCTGGGAGGCCGAGGAGGGCGGATTGTTTGAGCTCAGGAGTTCAAAAGCAGCCTGAGCAAGAGTGAGACCCCATCTGTACTAAAAATAGAAAGAAATTAATCGTACAACTAAAAATATATAGAAAAAATTAGCCGGGCATGGTGGCACATGCCTGTAGTCCCAGCTACTCGGGAGGCTGAGGCAGAAGGATTGCTTGAGCCGAGGAGTTTGAGGTTGCTGTGAGCTAGGCTGACGCCACGGCACTCTAGCCCGGGCAACAAAGTGAGACTCTGTCTCAAAAAAAAAAAAAAAAAGTGGACAAAAGACATGAACAGATGGTTCTAAAAAGAAGATACACAAATGGCCAGTAAACATATGAGAAAATGCTCAAATGACTAATCATCAGGGAAATGCAAATTAAAATCACAATGGAACAAATAAACTCTTTATTCATAGGCAGTGCAAAGGTTAACTTCGGTCCAGCCCCTGCCTAGTTAGCATCACCTCCAGATACTAATGGTGTTTGAATTAATCAGATGGACTGAGCTTTCTGTCTATAGTCATGGCCTCTTAAAACTTGGAAGCCATATATGTTGTCTCAATATTAGGTGAGAGTAGTCTTGCTCTGTTCCCCAGGTTGGAATGCAGTGGCCTGATCATAGTTCACTGTAACCTCAAATTCCTGGGCTCATGTGATCCTCCCACCTCAGCCTCCTGAGTAGCTAGGACTACAGGCGTGCACCACAATCCCTGGCTAATTTTTTAAAAAAATTTTTGTAGAGATAGGATCTCACTATTTTGTTCAGGCTGGTCTTCAACTCCTGGCCTCAAACAATCCTCCCACCTTGGCTTCACAAAATGTTAGGATTACAGGCATGAACCACTGTGCCCAGCCTATTCCTTCATTTAAAATGATGCAGCAGGTGTGGTGGCATGCCCTTGTAGTCCCAGCTACTTAGGAGGCTAAGATGGAGGAAGTTCCAGACCAGCCTGGGCAACATGGGGAGACTCATCTCTATAAAAAGAGAAATAAAATAAAATGATGCTGTAGATGAAAATGTATTAACTTTACTTCATGTTCACAATATATTTATTATTGAATAAAAAAAGATTAGAAAACATGTAGGTTATAATCACACATTACTAAAATAATAAAATATTTACATTTTGTACAGGATAAAATGAAAAGATATACTTTAAGGTGTTAACAGGTGGTTGGCCAGTGGAATCATGAATATTCCTTTTGGATCTTTTTTCTTGCTTATATTTTAAAAATGTTCTATATTTAGTGCTGCATTTATTACGTACTTTTATGGATTTTGTAATAAGAAAAATATAGCAGAGATACTTTACTTAAAAATCATACCTGCTGCATCTGGAAGCTTTTATTAATTGTACTTACATTTTATTCTTTAAAAATTTTGTTATTCTTTCAAAAAAATGTGAAGTGAGACTAGAGAAGTTTTATAAGAGAAGAATCCTTTCCTGCTTCTTTAAGTGCTGAAAAAAAAAATAAAAAACACACACACAAAAAAAGAAAAATCCTCAAGTGTAGATAAAAGACAATTGTATTCTGTTATAAATGTTTTCTTACATCTCAGACCCAGGTAAGTTACAGGTCATGCTTACCACCTGCCCCCGTATGTACGGCAGCAGATCACTGTAATATAGGAGTCATATTATTCTTTCTCATTCCCTCAAACCAGTGAACCAAATTCTAATACTGAAATGTGGAAAAAAAAAATACTGAATTTTCCATTGGTTTCTAGGAGGACCACAGAGCAGGACATTTGCAATGATTCTATAATCCTATTATTTTTTAATGTCAGGCATTTAAAGCAGCAGAAACCTTTGATGTGGGCTTAAATTCTTAGTAATAAAAATTTAGTACAAAGTAGGGACTTAGTCAAAAGACGCTTCAGTCTCCAGGGTACTACTTATGTGTGAAATGCTGACAATTTGGGATCATTTTTTAATAAACACATCTCAAAGTTGGCATGCAAAGTGGGGCATTTAGAAAGCCATGAAAATAAGCCCACACATAAAATATGACATTAAAAAGGTAACTGTGAACTTTACAGATGGACTAGCTTGAAAAAAGCTATCGTTTGTTAGGGTGGATACAAGAGCTTGTAGCTTTTTGCAGCAAATAATAAGGGTAGAAACTTAAGTTGTTTGGTTGTTTTGGAATAATAGCTAATAGAGGGCTCCTTCTGGTTCATCCATATTTTATTAGGGCCGCAGTTAAAAAATTCATTAGAGACACCCATCTGTAGCTAGCAGCACTCTTGAGGGAGGTTCAGATGGTGATTAGATTTTAGAGTTGCACTTTACATGAAAAGAAAAAGACAATCGTTTACGAAAATTAATAGTGCAATGGAAAGAGGCAGCTCAATGTATTTCAGAGCATTCCCTTCCACGTGGTTTATGAATCTCTTGCTACCGAATTCCTTGACCACCTGCTCCAGTTGGGGGAAGGAGGTCCAGACATAAAAAGGAGAGAAAACAGATCATAGAAAATTGAATCAGAGAGTCGGGAACGTATTGGTCAATGGAGAGCATAGGTCGAATGTCCACGTGATCCTGCGCTGGGCTTTGTGTGTGTGTGTGCATACGCGTGCAGATCAATGTTGGTTTCTAGGAGCCTCGTCAGTCCAGAAAGAGGTCTGTGGTCAGAGCCACTGCTGCCCCGGTTTACCTTTGCCTTGAACTCTCCCTCCATGGGGGTAGGGGCCAGCTGCCTTTGCTTCATGAGGATATTCTTGTCTTTATTCCTGAATTGAAAGTAATACTAGTTATTGAATGGTGATGTAGGGTAGGAGAACTCCCCTCTCTACCCGCTTAGGTTCCGTAGCTGGGTCTATGAAGTTTACAATAGGTAGATTAACAGGAGAACATGCATATGCATTTATTAATTTTTAATATTACTTGCACAGGAAAAAATACTGAATACCCCCCATAAAGTGGTGAGAGTTGAAAGCTTATATATCCTCTTCATAGGGAATGGGCGGGATCCTAGGCAACTTAGGGGAGAGTAAAGGATTTTTAGGAATGGGCTGTGAGAACAATAGAAGGGAGATAGAGTTTGCCACAGAGTTTGTCTGGATGTGAAATCCCTTCTCCTGCAATCAGAGTCCATCCTCTCTGGTTGATGAAACTCCCAGGGAGGGGATTCATGACAATTGAACTCCTTTTGGAGGCGTCTCTTTAGGCACTTAAAGAGAGTTCAGAGAGAGCCTCTCCCAGCATTTACTTTTTCAGGTGCCTTCAGCTCAAAATAATCCATATACCAAACAAAACAGCTTATTTTAGGTGGCGTATTTTGGTTTCCTTCAGTGACTCTGTGCCCAGCATGGTATAGAGCAGTTAAATTCATAATCTTATCTATCCTTCCAGCAGTTCTATGAGGTGCAGTCCCATTTTACAGATGAGATAATGGAAGCAACAGAGACGTAAGTCCCTTGACCGCATTCACTCAGAAGCAGCAGAGATCAATTTTAAACTTAGTCAATCTGCCTCGTACCCTTTAGTACTGCAACATATAGGCCCGTAAATCATGTGAGTGTGCATATGTATGTGTTTTTTAGATAAGCTTTTTATTTTGGAATGATTTATAGAAAAGCTGCAAAGATAGTACAGCTTTTCTAAAGCTAATAGCTTATGTGATTATTGCACATGTATTAACACTGGTAACTCACAAATTAACACTGGTACAATGAACTAAACTATAAATCTTATTTGGATTTCACCAGTACCCTCTTCCTGTTCTAGGATCAAATGCGGGATCCCATACTGCTTGTTGCATGCATGGTTTTTGGCCATTAACCATGAAGAGGGCTGCATGTTGAACTGTTGGCTGGCCTAGTTCTCCCCACCACTGAGTAGGGAAGTGAGACAGCGTGTGACAGCTGATGCCTCCTGGCACCCTCCTCATGGGAGGTCTCATTGTGGCCCCAGGACTCTCCTTGTCTGATTGAAAGCAGAAACTCTATCTAGGCTAGAAGATTTAGAACAGAGGTATGGAAACAATTTTAAATATAGACCATATTGTGTTCACATGTGGTAGTTAGTAGCTAAAGCCACATTTCAAGAAACAGAAAAAGGTTGGGGAAGAGAGAAGATTCTGCAAAGAAACAACCTCTCCAGCATC
>NW_012152618.1:7066045-7068062 GCF_000956105.1 Propithecus coquereli | reverse complement strand
ATGGAACGTTAACCTTGAATTACTATATAATTACACATTTCTTTTCATGTATGGTTTGAGAATAATACAATAAGCACCTGCATAAATATCAGCTGGCTTAAAAATGGAACATTACCCTTGAGGTCCCTTGCACACCTCATCCCCCTCTCTGTACCTATTAAAACCAGTTTATGCTGTGTTTATCATTCTTTCGCTATTCTTTGTACCTGGATCCATCCCTTCTGACTGTGAGGCTGTTATAAGGAAGTGATGTCTGCAGCCCAGGAGTCAAAGCTCTAGCATTTGGGTGACCAGGAGGCTGACAGGAAAGTGGAGACAGAGCTTTGCTTTTCACAGAACTCTTGGCTGCCTGCAGACCTATTGGCATCTGTAGCTGCAGTCCGCTCAGCTTTGAAGATGACTGTAATGCTCGATCAGGGCAAAGTGGCTCCACTCACCGAGAGCAGCGGGTGAATAAGCTTGCCTAGGAAAACAATCCGCCTTTCAAAGAGATGGATACTATCTTTGTGTGAGCGCGAGATGGCAGCAGGCCCAATGCAAGATTCTGTGGCTGTTACTTTATTGACCTGCTCAGTTGGCAGATTTTGAAAGGGAGTAGGAAGGACTGCTTTGCCTGCATAGAATTTTCTCTCTCTCTCCCATCTATATATCTAGATCTGTCTTTCTCTCTGTGCATATATCTATATTTCATATATATGTGTATAGACATACACACATTTGTATTTCTGTACATCTGTATTTTTGTTACATGTGCATGTGTGCACACAGAGTGTTCCTTCACATATATGGAGGGTGCTGTTGAAACGTGTTTTCTGATTGGTTTGGAGAGAGGAAGATGGCAGACGAGAAAAACACCAGCCAGAGTGTCTCTGCAAGAAAGATAGATTTTAGAAGAAGGTGAAAAAAAAATAAACAGGCAGACAAACACAGATCGGATGAGGGTCAGAAGGAAGGGTGCCTGAACCTATAGGAGACTCCACGGGAAGAAGTTGTGGAGGAGAACTGGAAGGAGGAAGGCCCCCGAGAGGCTTGGAGACGGGTGGCAAGGGTAGCTGGAGCAGTTACATTTCCCCTCCATTGCATCTTGGACTGCTGGTGGGCTCCTGAGCGGTTGGAGAGACCTGGCAACACCAGCCCAGAGACAGAGATCTGCTGGCTTGAGATCCTGCCTGCTGGCAGAGACCCAGGAGAAACTGCGGAATAGGGGAGGGTGGAAAGGAGAGAGGCCTACTCTAGACTGCAGGTCTCAGATAGCCCCATCCCCACTTGGCTGAGTGGGGCCATTTCAGCCCATCCCTGGCAGCTTTGCCAAGAAGCAAAGAACAGACCTTTGACCTCTGCTAACAGCATTTGTGGAGCTTGAGGACAGGCTCGCCCAACCCAGCTCCACCCAGCCTCATGTCCCCACCTGCCCCCATTGAGGTGGAGAATAAGGACACACTTGGAAGTCCCAGGGCCCCACCCACCACCTGAGACACCAGAATGCCTCTCCAGAGGAACAAGAGCTGGTTACAGGACCCAAAAACAACACTGCAGCCTGCTCATCCCAGCAAGTGCCACCTACTGACATGGAGGTCATTCTGCACACCCTTTCACTGTATCTACTGAGTCATCATACAGGGTGTGGTCGAATCTCACCCACAAACACCACCTAGTGGCTCAGAGACTAAACAGGGTGTGCCATTTTTCAAATGAAAATCTAAAGGTAAGAAGTAACAGCTGATCCAGATGGGAAGGAACTAGTGAAAGAACTCTGAAAGTGTGAAGAATCAAACAGAAAGCACACCCCCAAAGGAGAACACCAGCTCTCTAGCAATGGACATCAACCAAATTCAGAACACTTAAATGACAGAAGAAGAATTTCGAACATGGATTGTAAGAAAACTCAATGATATGCAAGAGAAAATGGATAAGGAACACAAAGAAACCCCTCCAAAAATCCTGGACTTGGAAGAAAAATTCACTGAAGAAATTGAAATATTAAAGAAAAATCAAACGGAACTTCTGGAAATGAAGA
>NW_012152618.1:7062234-7062737 GCF_000956105.1 Propithecus coquereli | reverse complement strand
GAACCCAGATATAAAACCATCCTCATATAGCCATCTGATCTTTGACAAAGCAGACAAAAACATACACTGGGGAAAAGAATCCTTATTCAATAAATCGTTCTGGGAAAATTGGGTAGCCCCATGTAGAAGACTAAAACAGGATCTACACATTTCACCTCTCACAAAAATCAACTCACGGTGGATAACAGACTTAAACCTAAGACATGAAATTTACAAGAATTCTAGAAGACAATGTTGGAAAAACTCTTACAGATTTTGGTCTAGGAAAAGAATTTATAAAGAAGACCCCAAAGGCAATCACAGTAACAACAAAAATCAATAAATGGGACCTGATCAAATTAAAAAACTTCTGCCCAGCCAAGGAAACTATCACGAGAGCAGACAACCTACAGAATGGGAGAATATATTCGCATGTTACACATCTGATAAAGGGGTGATAACTAGAATCTATATAGAACTCAGGAAAATCAGCAAGAAGAAATCAAACGACCCTATCAAAAAGT